>NC_135532.1:87374332-87544332 GCF_045843805.1 Urocitellus parryii
CAGCTGTGCTGGAGCCTGGACAAGGGTAAGCCAAGTTCCATCCCACCACCTGCAGACCCCTGCGGAGGTCAGGCCCAGGCCTCAACCGCCCAGCTGAACTGCAAGTGAGCCCGTTCTCAGGGTAAGCCTGGGTCCATCCCACCACTGGCTGGCCTCCCCTGGAGCTTGGGCTCTGCCCTGATCAGCCTCTTCCACCTGGGCTGGAGTCCTTACTAGGATAGGCCTTGGTCCATCCCACCACCCTCTGACCCCTGCCAGAGCTGAGACTCCGCTGAGAAGTTTCACTTCTTCATTCACTCATGCAAAATTAACGTTTATTGAGTGCATACAGTTTGTTACTTGGAGCTGGGAAAACCAGGACAGCTGCACCTGAAGGACAGGAGATTTTCTACCTCAGAGGCAAGTCTTCTGGCATAAAGTTCAGGGCAAAGGGTGGATCCTCATCTGTGCTACTCTTTTCTTTGGCTCTGAGTAGATTTAAATGAGTAAATGCATAGAAAATGAAATACCTTTTTCTTAACAAATAAGATAACTGGAACTCAGGAGTTTCTTAAAGTAGAAACCATTTTGCTTTCCCTCTTTGCCCAAAGCCACAGATTTCTGGGCTCACCAATCAACTAACAATGTGAGTTGAGGAGGCAGCTGCCTTTGTCCCTGGAATTAGTTCCCTCACTCCCAGGGGAGGTGGCTACAGACACCCCAGGCCCCATTCTGCAGCAACTGAAGCTGCAGGCAGCCTTCCTGCCAAGAGCACCTTCCCAGTGGATGATCTGTTGACACAGGGGACACAAGGACTCCCCTGGGGTCTAGACTGACAGTGTCCCTGGACCAGGTAAATGCTGCCTATGCCTGCATTACCTGCTGGACCCTGACCAGGAACCCTCAACTAGTGGGAGAACAGAAACAAAGTTACAGTCCCCTGCCAGGGAACTGGGACTCTCATTGCTGCAAAGCAAATTTCCCTGACATCTACCTGCATATTGCTGTTTCACCCCAGGGGTGACCAATACCAACCTAAGGTGAAAGAGTTTGTTATTGTCTGGTTGTGCAACAAAGAAAAAGAGAAGCACAGGACTGATCTTGGGTCTCCTATTTATTTCTTTTTTAAAAATTCTCTTGTTCTGCTGGGGATGGAATCCAGGGCCTCACACATGCCAGGCAAGTGCTGTGCCCCTGAGCTCCACCCCGGTGCCATCTTCTCTTTCTTTATGCTCCATTCAGTTGTCAGCAGCTGTGCTGGTTCTTACTTCCAGTGCATCCAGAACCTGGCCTCTGCTCCATGCCTCCATTGCTCTGGCCTCCCTGGTCAAGCTGTGATCTCCCCTGGTGGCTGGGATGACCCCAGGTGGACTCCTGCTTCTCCCACCTGTAGATTCCTATCTGTTATAAAAGACTAGTGGAGGGTATACTTTCAATCCTTTCCTTTTTAAATTAAGCATTGCCACTACTAAAGTTTGAATTTGGAATGACTCCTACAGACTCAGTTGGGAAAGTTATGGTCTCAGCCACAGGTGCTATTGGGAGGAGGTGGGACCTTTAAGGGACGTGGGGGCTAATGGGGAGTTTCCAGTTAGGGGCCTGCTTTCAGGGTACTGCAGAACCCTGGCCTCTTCATTTCCTACTTTCTGCTTCCCAGCCACCATGAAGTGAGTCACTTGCCACCATGCACTCCCACTGTGATATGTGGTTTCACCCCAGGCCCAAGAGCAACAGGGCAACCAACCATGGACTGAAGCCTGCAAATAGTAAGCCAGAATATACCTTTGTATTTCTAAGCTGATTACCTCAGATATTGTCACAGTAATGGAAAGCAATGCAAGTACAAAGCAGGGGAGGGGACCACATTGAAAAAGGTGTAACTTAGTGAAAAATTGGGTGAAATGCTGTAGAACCAAGTCAGGAACAGCACCTTGCCAGCATCCCACATGGCTGCATCCTAGCCCTAGTCCCTCCTTCCTCCAGAAGTAACCAGCCCCACAGCCCACATGCTCAAAGTCTAATACGCCCCATGCACCACTTTGTATATCTTGGTGCAGGTTTTGGTTTGCAGGTTCCCCACCATGTGTGTCTTTTCCTTGGACTCTATTCGTTCTAGTGACAGGCCCTGTGACCCATGGAGGTTCTCACATCTGGATTCTGTTAATTCATATTTAGAATATAGTCTGCATCTTCTTTCTCTTTTCTCCATATCTCTTGCAAAATGGCAGCTGGATGTAGAGACCCATTCAGAGAGACCTGTGATGCTGAAAAAAAAGTTTTGAATTTTAAAATAGATATTAGTATATGAGGGAAATAACATTAGAAACAAGATCACAATGCTGATGTCCACCAATTGAAGCTCACCAGTCTGTCACCTGTGGTCAGCGTCAGTTTATTGAGATTTCTGGTAGCTCCACAGCCACACAGAAGCATCTCAGAAAAAATCATGGAGTAGTGCCCCTTAGAGAATTCTGGCTTCTATTCAACAACTCCAAGATGTGAGTCAATACAGGGTCAAGAAGTGAGGCATCTTGGTGATTGGGCGTCTTAACTACTTTTGTCTCAGGGGTGGGAAGATTACTGGAGAGTCACAGTCCATGTTGGTAAAGAGGCAGCTGTCTCTCATATTAGAAAAAGAGTGGACTCAGTGATTTCTGGGGCCTCAGACTCAGTCTTCACCTAGTTTTTGATATGACCTCCATGTGGTCCTGCCTGAGGTTTTCATTTGATTTGCAGTGCTTGTGTTGACTTGGGGAGATCATGGACAAGCCACCTATTATCAGAAAGGTCATTTCCCTTTCTCAGTTCCTCTCAGGGTCTAGATGAAAACAGCACTGAGTTTATTTTATCAATGGCTATATTGCTGAAGGCCTTGAGTTTCAGTGAGAGGAGGTTTATACCTAGTAAGATACATGATATTTAGATAGGAGGTGTCTCCCAAAAGCTCCCAAAAGCTCATGTGTGTGACAATACAGAATTGTTCAGAGGTGAAATGATTATATCATGCAACCTGTAACATAATCAGTGAATTAACTAAATTGGTGGGTAAATAATTTGAAGGGGTTAATGGGTGATAATTATAGGTGAGTAGGATGTAAGCAGGACATTGGGGGTGTACCTTTTGGATTATATTTTGTTGCTGGCCAGTGAAGCTCCCTCTTTCCCTCTCTCTCCTGGTAGCCATGAGCTGAGAAGCATTCCTCCACCTTCTGCCATGATGTTCTGCCTCACCTTAGGACCAGAGTGATGGAGTTGGCCAGGTATGGACTTAAGCATTGAAATCATGAGCTGAAACAAGCTTTTTCTCCTCTAGGGAGTTTGTTGGGTATTTTGGTAACAGTTATGGAAAGCCAATTAACAGAGTGAACAAGAGAGCCACCAGGACATTTGGGTGCTGGAGTCCTCAGCTGAGCATCATGCTTGAGGGATCAGCATATATCAGTCAGGGAGACAATATATCAACATCAGACATATATCAATCAGGGAGACAGATGATCTGGGGCAGGTCTAGGAAGAGGCAATTCCAGAGGTACACCTGAGTGGAGGAAAGGACAAGGCTGCAGCGCAGGCAGGACACTGGCAGAGAGGGCAGTGAGTGGGGAACCTGAGATCTGCCTCTGGACTGTGCCCACTAATCTGCCTCCTGCTTGGTTTTTCTAGGCAAAATGGAAAGGAATGGTGAGCTGTCAAAACAAGTCCTGGCTCTACCAGTCACTTGGGCAGACAGCTCAGTGCTCCCTTTTATGAGGGCTGCCCATGATCTCTCTCTGGCCAATGGAGTCCTGGGAAAGGTTCTTATATCTTGTCAAAGTAGGAGTATAAAGAGGCTGCTCCCTAAATGGCCATTTTCCCCTTGTGCTGGGCAAACCTGGGGTGGTAATGCCTGATGTCATCCTTCCAGGTTTTGTTTTAAATTTCATGGCATTTTTAGAACTTACTTATTTGGGAATATGGTTCCTTGTAGCCCAAAGCATCCCCATCACAGTGCCAGAGACAACTGTACTGCCTAAAGAGGTATGGGAAGATGGGGAAAGAGCTGTACTGGGGTGGGTGAAAAAAAAGAAAACTTTGTTAGAATCTTCCAGAGAATATATTGACAGTGATTGTCAAGATCTGGGTCTTGGGACAGACACTGCAGCCTGTGAGGAAGCAGGCAAAACCCTGGCCCCAGGATGTGGATTATATCACAGTAGAGGAATCCAGCAAGTGATCAGGGATCCTTGAAAAATAGGGACTAAGTGTTCTGCACATTTTCAGATACTGCTATCAGGAGTTGGTGAATTCAGGGCCTGGCTGGGTTTCTGCACTTCCAAGCACTGCCAGGAAAATAAACCAGAGCCCTTGTAACTATACAGCCCCCGTCCACCCCTCACAGGAGATTTTCTTTCTACTCTTCTGTGCCTTTGTTTTCTGTCTTTTTTTTTTTTTGCATTTTTAGTGTTCCAAATGCAACTTTTGCCACACTCTCTAAGAACCTGTGCATCAGCAGAGTGGCCTGGAGGAGGGATAGAGCCTGTTTATTCAGGAGGAGGTGTGGAGTGCTGGGGTAGTTTCTGTGGACCAGGAAGCACAGGCCTCATGGTAAATCATAGTTCAAGGGTGAGGAGGAGGCCTGGGAAGACTCTTGGTCTGATAACCCCTCTCTCTTTTAAAATATCCACATCTAGTGACTTTAAAGCAGGAAAAGATGTGGAGAAAGTGATTCACAGAATTCCCCATTTTTTCTAGAACCAGGGATGAATTTGGCATTGGAGCCAGATCTACTCCTTTGTATTGCTCTCTTCCTTTCCTGTCACTGAGAATAAGATGAATAATAAACAGAGGGCTTGGAGAAGAGGACTCATAGGATCTGCTACATGCTGGGGGACATCATTCAGGGTGCTCTGTTGAGCAGAGGAGGCTGGAGTTGTTACAGGCCTGAAGGGCAAGAGGTAAGAGGATGGGAGAGTTGGAACTAAGATCCAGTGGGGACAGTGGAGGAAAGCTTGGGGTGGGCTTGTTATGTTCCAGAGATGGGACCAATGGTCCAGATGGACTGCTGTAAGTGAAATGACAAAGGTAACTCCCAGGTTAGGTCCTGAGATCTGGAACCAAGGTTTTGCCATTGACTGAGATGCTCCAGGAGCAGCAGGTTTAGAGGGAGGTTGTCTCCATCTGTGCAGGCTGCTAGAACCAAATACCATAGATCAAGTAGTTTGTACATGACATAAAGTCATTTCTCACCATCCTGGAAGCTGGACAGTGTGAGATTAAGATGCCAGCAGTTTCCATGTCTTGTGCTTTCTGGCTCATGATGAGGCCATCTGCATGCATCTGTGCAGGTGAATGAGCTCCTGGCCCTCTTTGATAAGGAAGCTAATTTCACTCATATGACATATCCACGTGACCTAATCCCCTCTTAGAGGCCCCTCTTGATACTTTAGGGGTCAGGATTCAGCCTTTTCTGTGGGGGCAACCAGCATTAACTCTAAACATTTTCATTTGGGAAGATTGCATTTTGATTTATCTGGGCATTTGAGGGATGAGTCAGAATTCAGGAGAGTTTCAGGCCAGAGATCCATGTGGGGGCACCTGGGAAGTGTTAAAACCCTCTAGCTTTAGAGGATCTCCCAAGAGAGAATGCTAATCTTCTCAAATGTGGGCGCCCCTATGTCACCCCAGGCAAACCATGCCACCCCATGAGCCTTTCATTTTTACTGAAAAGATATGAGTTAAGCAGTTTTTCTCCACCTTCTTGTCCTGCATTGAGATTCTGCATTGGAATGTCCTCAAAACAGGTTGGTCCAGAATGACCAAATTGGTGCTATCCACACATCAGTGCTGATCTTCTCTAAGTGAAGATCTGGGTTACCTGGGTTATCCATGGGACTGAAACTGCAAGTGCTTCTGGAGTGAGATCTTGGATGTCTCCCAGTTATTCAAGCTGCTCAGCAGGAGTCATCATCTCCAGCAAGTCAGAATCACTCAAAAAACGTCTAGGGAGACCAGTCACCTCTGCAGGCATATCCCCCAAACCTGCTTGCAATCTGTTCTCCCGCCAGCCATTAAGCCAAGCACTACAGAAACAACCAGAGCCTTCCTGTCCAACATTCTCCTTAGCTACACTGAAGGGCACTGACATTCCTATTGCAATCATTGAAGGATGCAGACATTACAAGATGACCTTGCTCTTTGGTATCACAGGCTGATGCATTAGAAGTAGGGCCCTGGAGAATGGGGAGTTCAGTATTTGCAGGTCAGGTGGGCTGTTCCGAGTAACAGAGAATATCATGACCACTAGAACAGAGTAAAGAGGTTTGTGGGATGGATTACAAACTCCCAGCAGCCACACATTAAGGTCAGGAGGGTGCCAAACAGGTTGTGCTGAGACCGACAGAAGCACCTGCACATGCAGCCATCCATGTGACAGTAGGTGGGGTGGCTAGGAGCAAGAACTCTTGGAATGTTGCTGCAATGTGAGGCCAGAGATCTGACCCTGGGGTCCCAGCAAATCAGGTCCAGCTACTCATCCCAGAAATAAACTGGAATGTAATGAAGAAAACAAGGAAGGAGCTTTCCTCACCATGGCCAGGTCAGGAAAGCAAAGTGAGCTGCAGGGTCTTGGTCCTGTCCATGGGATGCTCTCATGAGCTTTCATGTTAAATAGAGGAGGGATTGAGACAGAGTGAGAGGGCTGAACAAGGATGCAGACCTGAGCAAACTGATGCGGTCATTATCATCTTCATGGTGCTCCTAGGAGGGGCTTCTTTTCTATTGGACTGTAGGTCCAGAAGGGGGCAATTTGGTTCCAACTGGAAACAAGCACTTGCTTGGTGGTGCCAGCATTGTCACCAGGTGATCTCTGCTGCAATGTTCTGCTGTTAGTGGGAGGTGCATGGCAATGCCTGGAGACTTCTAGGCCACTCCAGGGATGTGGAACAGGATGATGTGAAAGCTGACACTGAATGTCCCTGAAAATCTTGGAAATCCCTTATTTATTCTCATTTCATCATCTTGTCCCTCTTCAAGACTAGATAAATCAGGCCTAATAAACTTTGTGCTACCAGGGTTTAGAAGAGTACTCCTTAAAGGAGAACACACCTTTATGCAGAGGTGAGCAGGAGTATGAAGACAAATAAAAAATGGAAGGCAGAGCTGGGGATGTGGCTCAAGCGGTAGTGCGCTCACCTGACTTGCGCAGGGCACTGGGTTCGAGCCTCAGCACCATATAAAAATAATATGAAGATATTGTGTCCAACAAAAACTAAAAAATAAATATTAAAAAATTATTTCTCTCTCTCTCTCTCTCTCTCTCTCTCTCTCTCTTTCTCTCTTTGTGTGTGTGTATGTGTGTGTGTATTTGTGTGTGTGTGTTTGTGTCTGTCTTTCTCTCTTTAAAAAAAAGGAATGCAGAGATGCCAGGCTTCCTCCTGCTTTGTGCCAATATAATAAGCAGCTTCTAATTCTGTGATGGGGACCTGCACACTCCCTTGGCTGGAATCTTGCTTCTGTGGATTTCTATCTGGGTCATCTTGGTTGAGTGAGTTCTCTGTGTTTATAAGTTTGATATAAAAAAAATGGATGCAAAACTTTCCATTCCATCAGATCATGTTGAGGACCCAAGAAGCATTATGCCTTGGAGCAACACTCTGAGCACTGTGAGTGTACTTAAGACTTGTTCTTCCCCAGGACTGAATGATTCTGTAGCCAAATTCCAGATTCTCCCTACTCTGAAAGATTGCCATAAGCACATCTGTATTCAGAAGTGTCTCAGTACCTCAGAGGAAGATCTCAGCTGCTGGTTCTTACCCCTCCATAAGCCCTCTCATCAGATGACATCAGAGTGATTGACTGTGGTGTGGGCAACTCATAACCTTTAGATGGAGATGGGAAGCCAAGACACAAGCATGTCACTGATACACAGAGGCACCAAGTGACATTTAGAATCATGATGGGGACCTGTCAAAGGGCAGTACACAACAAATGGTTGGATGCTTGGTGGGACAGAAAGGATAGGGATATGGACAGAGAATCAGCAGATCATTACTGTACTCAGAAGGCCCCAGAGAATCAGCTACAAGTGTCAGATCTTATAATTGTGTGCAGAAGCCCACAAGTATGTGGGGCTCACTCTGTCAGAAAAACAGTCATATGAATAGGAGGACAGTAAAGGAATCCTAGGAGTTTAGGCAAAGGCACAACGTTTCGGAAGAGCTCACTCCACAAGACTTGCTGTTGATTCTGGAATGAAGACAAAGATGACAGGAGTCTTGTATTTTCAGAATAGTGTGCTTGAGCCTGGTGTCTTGTCACATGGAGACTGAGGCAGAAGTTCAAAGCCAGCTTCACACATGCAGATTTTGAAGATAAAGCTGGGGTCAGGTGGAGTGCTGCTGTCTGATGGAGAAGCAGATCTAAAGAGGCAAACTTGTAGGTGTGGACGAAGTGGCCCAGAGCCACTTGGGCGTAGAAGGGGTCTTAAGGATAGTTGGAAGGAAATTAGGGATCCCACTAGGTTGGCTAGGGCATTGCTACTCGTGTTGGTGGAACCCTTACTTTTCTGTATTTTATTAAAATTGTGCAATAGGACACACATCCAGAAAGAGCACATGCCTTAATGATCATTAACAGACAGTTGAAGTGAACACTCAGGTGTCAAATAGGTTGCAGGCGCTCCCAGAAGACTTCTGTCCCCCTGCCCGACTACAGCCTCTAGACATCATTTTCTGACTCAGGCAGTGCCTTCCTGGATTCCTCTGATTCCACACTGGCCAATGTTGCTCACTAATGTCACAACTGAGTTTTACCTGATTCAGACTTCATGTACACTTTCCAAGTCTGATTTTGCTGGGTGTGGCTATATAGATATATAGATATAGAGATATAGAGATATAGATATATAGAGATATAGAGATATAGAGATATAGAGATATAGATATATAGAGATATAGAGATATAGAGATATAGAGATATAGAGATAGAGATAGAGAGATACATAGATAGATATATAGATACATAGATATATATTTTATATCTATATATCTATATTTATATCTATATCTATATCTATCTATCTATCTATGTATATATATATATATATATATATATATATATATATATATATATAATCTTTTTTTCATAATTAAAATTGCCAGAAACTGTATACCTTATTATTAAACTAGGAATTTTTTTTTGGATTTAAGTTGATGAAACATAACAGAACCAAATATCTCCTATTAATTGAAACTGTTGAATTTAAGATACATCATATTTAGAACTTTAAATGTGAAAAACTTTGTCTTGCTACGATGGACATATTTCTTTGGAGTAGATTGCCTTTTTTCATATAGTTCTCTTAGGAGATAAAAAAGCTTTGCTCTAAAATGCCCATAATTGAGCTTTGTAATATGAGACTAGAAGAAACTAAATTTACATTGGTGATATGAGAACTTCTGGGGGAATTTTGTTGTTTCATTAGCTAAATAATAGCGCATTGCATTTGATAAAACTTAAGATTTTTTTTTACTTCTCATTATGCTGACCCCTTTTGTCATCATGCATTTGAAGAACAACAATACAAAATAAGTTTATTTTTATCAAAACCAGAATCCATTCATATTAAAATAAAACTACTATGAAAGAATTCAAGATATATATTCCAAAGTCAAAGTACCTTATGAATTGCTACCTTTAGTTAATGTATTTAACAGTTAGCTGAAAAGTACAATATAGGAGCGAGGAATGTGGCCCATGCCTGTAATCCCAGCAGCTAGGGAGGCTGAGACAGGAGGATCCTGATTTCAAAGCCACCCTTAGCAGCAGTGAGGCACTAAGCAACTCAGAGAAACCTTGTCTCTGAATAAAACAAAAATAGGGTTGGGATGTGGCTCAGCAGTTGAGTACTCCTGAGTTTAATCCCCAGTACAAAAAATAAATCATTTTTTGCTAACTAACTTGTATTTTTAAGCATTAATAATGCAGTTTAAGAAAAGGAGCTTTGATTTGTTTTTAGGAAATCTCTGAATGCAGCATGGGTGTATTCATGTGAAGTAGCAAAAACTTTTCCTTAAATTTCTTTTTTTCCAGATTAAAAGTAACTTCAGCAAAAATTCAGTGAAAAGCATATCTAAAGTGTGTGAATTATAGGAGTCTTATTTATAACCTTTTTAAAGAGGAAAATATTTAAATATTTGACCAAAATCACACTTCTAATACAACTTTTTTTTCATTTGCAATCCTGTGATTTTCTGAATATCTGTAAATATTTCAAATGTGATATCCCATTATGCAAATACTACTTAAGTATCTAAGCATGTATTAATGAGACAAGGCACTTGTAGTCTGATATTGTGACTGTAAGTTCCTGAAGGTCTATGAGCAATCCAATCTTTTGTAACCAACTCTTGATAAACTGTGTGGTTGAATGTAATGGTACTGTACATGTTGTTATGGCATTATAGTATGGGCCACACACACCCAGCCTGTGTGGAATTCAGGTGGAGAAGAAAGTAGATGCAGATGTGGAGAAGGTTTCCCAGAGAGATATTGCTTCAGACCAGCACTACTGTTTGAGAGTCTTCAACTGGGTGAAGAGGGGCTATTTTGAGCATGTGGAATGGGGACCATCTCTAGATTTCTGTAGTTCCAAGCTCTCTTAGGGTGTTTTATACACTATCTGTAAGATCATAATGAGGAATGAGTTTCAGATGTATGTAGAGAGAGGATCATAGTCTAAGGTAAATTGTTTACATTTTATTCTAAATACCTTTAGAAGGTTTTGAAGAATGAAGTAAAAGGATTATGATTTTTGTGACCATGGTTTTGAGATATGTTATTGATGTTATTGTGGGAAAGGATGGCAAGTAGCAATGTTGGTGGCAAGAAGGTCACATATATAATATATGTATTTGTTGTTATTGTAGTTTGTTTGTTTTGTTTTAGTTGTAGTTGGACACAATACCTTTATTTAATTTTTATATGGTGCTGAGGATCGAATCCAGCACCATGCATGTGCTGGGTGAGTCCTCTCCCACTGAGGCAAAACCCCAGCCCCTTACTTATATAATATTAATGGAATAATTCATGTGAGCAAAGACACTTGGCAGAACAAGAGAAAAAGTAGAAACTATGTTTACACACTTAGTGTTGCACACATAAAGATGGATGATCATGATTTGCCTTATTGGCACTTCCAGGTTCAGAAAGTCAGAATTATCACCTCATTGTATTACCACTCCATTACCAAGAATTCTTAATTTTTTTCTCATGAAATCTAATTTACTTACTCTTTCTAATCCAGCCTGAACCCTCATTATTTGATGTCTGAAGGTATTGTTAGGATTTCCTGACTGGTTCTCCTGTCTCTGACTTTGCTCTGTAAATACACACTCATTCTCACCATCCCTCCAGCAGGGGTGCTTCTTCTTTTTTTTAATATTTATTTTTTTATTTGTAGTTGGACAAAATACCTTTATTTATTTTTATGTGGTGCTGAGGATCGAACCCAGGGCCTCGTATGTGCTAGGGGAGCATTTTACCACTGAGCCACAACCCCAGCCCTAGGGGTGCTCTTTCTTGCTTACACCACATACTCTCCATGAGTATTTCTTCTCACAGCCCCATGTACATGGCCTCAGCACCTCTCTGTGCATTTTACACTTTAAAAAAAATATTTTTAATATCTTTATTTCATTTATTTATTTGTGGTGCTAACACGCTAGGAACGTGCCCTACTGATGAGCTACAACCCCAGCCCTGCCTTTTACACTTTTTACTACCATTTTGATTATTATGAACATTTCATTGGGTCTTAATTGTTGAAAGGAAAGCCTTCAATGCTATTATACATTATCCCACTGGGCAGAAAACATCCATAGTGTACCATCATTTAAATGTCAAAATCATTTGGGAACCAAAAGCAAATATTCAATGGTTCATAAAACTGAGTGTGTGGCCTCCTTTTTCCTCTCCTGCACCATTGTGTGGGAAGAGGGGAATAATGCAGGTGACATACTACCATTAACTTTGGGAGCTTTTTACCCAATTCATATGAGAGCCTGGATTAGGTAGAAGTTTTGAATGCAGAGTGAAAGTGAACAGTGGAACAATAATCATAGTCTTTTTGTCTCTCTACCCATATGTACTAAGAAATTATTTTAAAATTAAATAAGTCTGTTTTACAGTAGAGGGTCTTAGGGGTCATGAATTTGAACTTTTCTCCTATTTTGAAACCCCTTCTGTAGTACCCTATTAAATATCAACTGGCTTTTCCTTCTCCATCTGCATTCATGGTCATACACTTGGTTCTTCATAATATTAATTATTATTCCCATCCTATGATGATAGTATAAAAGGGTCCTCAAGTTTTCATGTTTCATGCTTGTTGCTTCTTGTCTTCATCTTCATCATCTTATTATTATTACATTTGTTGTTCAGAAAACCTGTTTCCCTTACCAAGAGCTCAACATTCTGTGTTAAAAGTCAGAGGCCAGAACAGCAGATCCTGTTAACATCTGTATCACTGGCTGTTCATTTTCTACATAATTTTTCCTTTCCCCAAATCAAAATAATCAACTAAAGTAAGGATAAAAAACAATATTTATGTAGCCAATATGCTCAGTCCCTATGTAGAACTTTGCAGTACCTGGGAGGCGACTCTTATCAATTTTTATTACATTGTTATTTACCTATCATTAATTGATCAAAGTTGTTGGTGGTCAGAACATTTCTTGAGTTTAGTGAAATCTTCCAGTATTAATGTTTTATTTATTTAAGCCACTTTAAGTGTCATTTTAAAATGGCACCTTGTGAGGACTGAGTCATCCTGTGTAGAGTTTTCACATTTGGTTTTTGCTTCTCCAATGAAAATACTAAATTTCTAAATAATCTCTTTCTAGCATTATAGTTTTAAAATTTATAGGGTAATTCTTTATAAATAGAGAACAAAAAAAGATAGATTTTCATATTTTCAGCTGCTACATGGTAATCTACTCAACAAATATTTACTGATGCTTCCTTATTCCTTGCCCTCAGAGAAGAGTACCTGTTGAGTAGTGAGTAAAAATTAATGTTTGGTTAGTATTTACTGGTGATGTTGGCATTAATATTATAAAGAAATGTTACAGAGCCCTTGAGGATCTTTTGCTGTTATAAACCCAAAAGCCCACTCCTTGGTGTCCAGAAATCATAAATGGTCCTATTTATAATTCTGAGGAAAGAAGTCCTGTACTAATAATGGTGTGCTTATAGTGAGTGGTACAGTTTACCAAATTAATGAGGGACCAGAATTTGTCTACACTGCCTTAACCAAGAAGAAAGGAAGCTCTTGAGAAAGGTAACTTGCTTGTTTTCTTTCTTTTCATCTTGCCACTATAGTGCAAAGACCCTGAGAGGTCTGTGCTGTGTAAGGAGGGTTGATGTCCTCCCCTCATACATGTTGTGTAGCAACCAGAATGTTATTGTGCATACAGAAGCATCTAGCTATCTAGCCAGGAAGCTGCTTCAGTCTTGCTATTGGTGCATCCTCTTCACATAGCAGATGTCTGTGCATGGGACTCATCCACATCACATATTTTCTTCTAATTCTACTCAGCATTAAACAGTGTTGCCATCCAAGGTGAAGGCAGGACCATTCTTCTGTAGAAAATGTGGAAAAGTAAAGTTCTCAAACATTTTTGCTTACTTATTTTTGTGGCTGTGATTCACCATATTTCTTATCTTTATTTATTTTATTATCCAGTGGAAGAAGACACAGAATAAAGTTCACAATCAGGGAAAGAATCTATACCCATAGCCAGTGATCAGCCTTTGCACTCTCTGCAGAGACAAATGAATGGGAACCAAGAGAAAGGTGACCAGACTGATAGTAAAAAGAACAAAACTGAAAAAGAGAAGAAACAAAGATAAAATGAAAGCCAAGAAGGGAATGCTCAAGGGTTTGAGAGACATGTTCAGGTAAATCTTTACCACCAGTAACCAGTGAACCCTTAAATATGCAGTCATGCACTTAACAACAAGGATACCTCTGAGAAAAGCTTCTTAGGTAATTTCATTATTGAGCATACATCTTGGAACTTACATGTTATATCCTTCTGCATGCTGGGCTGTGTGGTACATGCTATTATATATGTGGTCTGTGGTTTACCAGAATGTGAGGTGGCACATGACTGTATATTATGGTGACATTTAAATAAAAAACACAAGAAGCACAGATTTGAAAACAGTATCTTTGAAGACAACGAAAATTCTTTTATCATTTCCAGTCTTAGCTACTGCACCTTTACTTTTTCAGGATTTTGCTTTAGTTATTTCAGCAGCCTTCAACATGGTATCTTGCCAATGATGTGTATAACCCTGGGGAGGTAGGAGGGAGTCCTCTTTGTCTTCAGTTTGTACAAGAGGAAGAGGCCCAGGGAAACAAAGGGCTATTAAAGTAGTTTTTGTTCTTTTTTGTGTTGCAAGAGTGGTTCATTATGTAGATTTAACCCAGAGTTCAAGTCGTAGTAGCATTTAAAGCTCTATAAATAACAAGTCTAATAAAAAATATGTTTCACATAGAACTTCAATTAAGCTGTGTTGATTAATTTAATACTTATTACTTTAGTCTGCAAAGATTGATTAAACATAATCTCTGCCTATTTCTTGGCAGTTCTTTTTGTGTCCCTAAATTGTACTCTAGGATTACTTACCATATCATTTTTTTACAAATCATTGCTGTACAATAAAAGTGACAAGTTGTTCAGAAGTTTCACTGAAACTCCCCATAAATGTTCATCTAAGGTTATTTATAATATTAAGGTATTTAATGTTAAATATAAAGATTTCCTGATTGTTCCATAAATTAAACCCCTAAACATAGGAAGATGATGTTTTAAAATTGAAATCATATAGCACAGTCTCTTGACTTTTCAAAAGTAGTTACCCTATGTTATAAATCCCTTTCTTTTGACTTGTGTTTAATTGAAGAATGTGAATAAGAGTTTTATTTTCATGGACTTAGGATCCTCAGGTTGACCTCCATACCTCAGGGTGTTACAGGTATGTCAGATCTGGAACCTTGAGGAATCAGGACTCAGCCGGAAGGTTACAGGATAAAGCAGATGTGTTCAGTAAATGTGTTGAAGTCAAGTGCATGGGAGAAGGAAATTATAGATATATATTAACATAAAAACTGGCTTCTTCACAGTATTATCTTCAGTTTAAATAGGATTCATTTTTCCAATGATTCAGAGCAGTCAGATCTTTATCATTTTTCATTAGACTTTTTCTAATTCATATACTGCTCCTTCTAAAATCCATCTTCAGTCAAATCATCATTCTTAATTATATTTCACGTCCAAAAATATTCATGGAAAAAATAGCTCTTACTACCCTTTGTTTAAGCTCCTTTTATTAGCAAGGGGGATTTTCTTTCCATATATACAATCTGACACCTCAGAAACTGGCACCTACACAATACACAAACACGGGCTACTGACCATTAATTAAAATTTAAGAAATTTGTGCTAGTGCCATCTTTAAATTAGAGAATAATACGTGGAAGGAAACCTCCTACAAGAATGCAGCATAGTCACATTTCTAGGGCTCTCCTGAAAGCATATTGAAAACTAATGGCTTATTAGTTTTCATTCATCAACCAATATTTATCTGATAGATAAATGGATTCTGGACTTGTTATGATGTAATTGGTAAACAAATTTCTAGTCTTTTGAGGGTACCTTAATTATAAATTAGCTTTGTCTTCAATTTTCAACTTCAATGGTTGACTTACAATTTGTGGCCAGAGGAGTAGACTTCTGGCAAAATGAGTATTGTTTTAAAGGCACCATGAACACTTTGTAACCCTCTTTTTCTTAATGGCTGGCAGAACATTATATGAAGTTTTCTCCATATCTAAATCCATAGACTTTACCTATAAACTGTAAGGAAAGCCAGCCATGTAGTAGAAAAAATTTGACCTTTTATAACTTCAAAAACCTGCTTTCTCTTGAAAATCAAATTATATATTCTGGGGCATGGCCTAGAGTCTCTTTGATTTTATTTTTCCTTTCTTTTTTAAAATAAGGCTGATGTTCTTCCAGTGTTAAGAATGGCTGGTTAGAAAATTATAGATACTTAAACTTCTCTGGATACCTGGTATCATTGGTTTGCTAAAATCAGTCCACATTTATTTATTTATGAGAGTAGTTTTTATAAATTTTGCAAATCATTGTTAAATCCATCCATTATTAAAAATTAAGTATGGAGTCACAATGAATGCAGCTGTACTCACATGAATCTGAGAAGAGGCACTGAAGGAAAGCCTAGACAGTTCTCTGATTCTTGGGGCAGCTGAGGGCTGCTGGAGATGATGAGGACAGGAGGGCTGATCTCCATGGACTGGCATTCTGGGATGTGTGAGAGGACTTGTTTCCCATGGTGAAGGAAGTGAAGGAGTGCTGATTTTTGGTGTTGTTCTTGGTGTTCCATTGCTTTGGGGCAGTGCTGCTCTGGGCTGCTGCTGAGGTACATGTTTCAGCTTCAACTCCTGGCACGGGAGGCTTATCCCATTCTGTCAGCTGCTTAGCAGCCAGGTTAAACTCAATGTAGGAAATCAGAAATCTTCCTATTTTGTCTGCCAACATTCCTTTAGTACAGCTTACATCCTCTCTTTGGATCACAGTCAGAACATCAGTCCTTAACAAATGGAAGGCAGTCATTATCTTCTGCTTTTTTGTCTTTCACTTCAAAGTCATAAAATGCTCTGCACTGAGGTAGGGGTGGAGGTAATGGTTTAATAATCTGCACTAAGTTGGTTGGGAAAAAGCCATGGATCCTATTGAACAGACACTTCTCAGAGGAGGACATACAATCAATCAACAAGTACATGAAAAAATGCTCACCATCACTAGTAGTCAGAGAAATGCAAATTAAAACCACCCTAAGATACCATCTCACTCCAGTAAGAGTGACAGCCATTATGAAGTCAAACAACAACAAGTGCTGGTGAGGATGTGGGGAAAAGTGTACACTTGTACATTGCTGGTGGGACTACAAATTGGTGCGGCCAATTTGGAAAGCAGTTTGGAGATTCCTGGGAAAGCTGGGAATGGAACCACCATTTGACCCAGCTATTCCCCTTCTTGGACTATTCCCTAAAGGCCTTAAAAGAGTGTACTATGGGGATACTGCTACAAGGATGTTCATAGCAGCACAATTCACAATAGCTAGACTGTGGAACCAACCTAGATGCCCTTCAATAGATGAATGCATAAAAATGTGGCATTTATACACAATGGAGTATTACTCTGCACTCAAAAATGACAAAATCATGGAATTTGCAGGGAAATGGATGGCACTAGAGCAGATTATGCTAAGTGAAGCTAGCCAATCCCTAAAACACAAATGCCAAATGCTATGTTTGATATAAGGAGAGCAACTAAGAACAGAATAGGGAGGAAGAGCATGAGAAGAAGATCACCATTAAACAGGGACAAGACAGAGGAGGGAAAGAGAGAGAGAAGGGAAATTGCATGGTAAAGGAAGGAGACCCTTATTGTTATACAAAATTACATATAAGAGAGGAAGTGAGCAGAAAGGGGGAAAAACAAGAGAGAGAAATAAATTACAGTAGATGGGGTAGAGAGAGAAGATGAGAGGGGAGGGGAGGGGAGGGGAGGAGGGATAGTAGAGGATAGGAAGGGCAGCAGAATACAACAGACACTAGTATGGCAGTATGTAAAAAAGTGGATGTGTAACCTGTGGATAAGAGCCTGGACGGGATCTTGCTGGGTCATCTGGTAGTTCTGTTTGATATTTTGAGACTCTCATGTCATTTGCCCTGATCCCCACCAGCTACAGAGGCAGGGTTGCCTTCTCTCTGCCCTCTGATAGAAGCCATCCTAAGAGGCAGGAGGTGTTATCTCTTCTGGGGTGATTTGCATGTCTTTGATGGTTAATGACCTGGGGAAGCTTTTCTAATGCCATTTTTTGTTGTTGTTGTTGGGAAAATGTTGTCTTCAGTTCTGCCCTTCTTCTTTTTCTTTTTTTTATTAATTGCTCATGACAATACAATGATCTTGACATATCACACATTTGAATCAAATGGGGTATAATTTCTCATTTTTCCAAATGTACAGGTTGCAGTATCACATTGGTTATACAGCCACGTATATACATATAGCAATACTAGTGTCCATTTTATTCTGTTGCCTTTCTTCTTTTTGATCCTCCCACCCTTCAGATCCACTTCCTCCTTCTTTACCTGAGCAGGCCTCATTCCATTTTTGCATCATAAAACTGATCCTTTTTTCTTCCATTTCTGTATGTTCCTTTACTTCTTTCTTTTGTTTTGAGAAATACAATATTCTAAGTGTTAATGAACACACTAATAGGTTCTAATTAGCATTATGTGTAGTTCAATTTAAAAACTAAAGCCTTCTAAATAGACATATGCATCCATAAATGCCAGGCAAATAACACACAGTATTTTCATTTTGATGGCTCATGCTGTAAACACTATTCCACAGTTTACTTTTTACCTCGATGTCTGATTTTGCAACCCTTCCATGCTGCCTTGTGCTGTGCTGTGCTGTACATGTGATGTGTAGTTCTGGCTCCAGCTGCCCCTATCGCAGGGTCCCAATCCATACTGCAGTCATCCTTCTCTGACTTGAGTAGCTTCCTCTGCCCTCTCTGTTTGGTTTGTGCTTCATCGTACGTGTTACAATATGTCGCGACCCCTTGCCCGCAAGGAAGACGCAAGTCGGGAATCTTCTCTCAGCAGTTTATTCAGGTCCTTGATACTTTTTCTTCTTTCAGCTGTTTATTCAGGCCTTTGTATTGACATGTCTTTTAGCTTCTACTGCTACTCCTACTACTACTTCTACTGCTACTCCTACTGCCACTACTACTACTGCTACTACTACTGCCACTACTACTACTGCCGTGTGCCCCAGCCTTAATAAAGCAGATAAAGCCCCAATGCACAACTGCCACGTGGACTTTTCTCATAGGGTGCCAAGTCACAGCGTGCCAACTCATTCTGATAAGGAGTTGTTTGTCACAGACTACAGGGGAAACCAGCGCCATCTTGTAATGGTGGCCACAGTTCACAGAAACGGCTCACCACAACAATACAACATTGTGTAATTACATTAATATGGTTCTTCTTTCTCTTAGACTGTAAACTCCTTTGGGGAAGAAACCCTATTTGAGTTTCCTCTGCATTCCAGAACTTGATGAGCTTGCACCCCACACAGCACACAGTCAGCTGGATGCTAGAGGTGTGGCTGGGTGGTGTGCCAGCCACTCCAAGGACAGGCGGCACCTGAATAGGGAAGTGATTTTCAACTTGGGAGTGAATTTCCTCCAGGAGCTGACACTTGGTTACAGAGGACTGGGCAGTGATGGAGGGGTCCTTGATCTGCACTGTCCAGCTGGGGGATGATTGCAGATTGTGGAAATGTGGCTGATTTTATGGAAAATATGGAGAAACTGAATTTTAAATTTTATTTAATTTTAATTAATTTAAATTTAAATTGTCATGTGAGACTTGTAGCAGGATGTAAAGAGAAGATGATTTCTGCTGATAGTGAAAATAAGTTTTGTTGTTGTTGTTGTCCTTAAATGACCATCCTCATACTTAGGAGACTAATTGGCCTACTGTGTGCTGGGTTTCTTCATCTCCATGGTGAAGTCCAAGGTGACTCTTGATAGGACTCTGGATGAGACAAGATACCTCTGCAAGGCCCTTCAGCAAGTGCTCATCAAAAAGGGTAGCAGTCAGTCTTCTCAGCATTTGGTTCTTAGTGTGTAGTGGGCAGGGGTGATGTGGGTTTGACCTACAGCTCATGATCTTTGAGTTTGGAGAGGACAGAGTGGACTGTTGCAGCCAGAGCACCTCCATCCCAGCTGTGTTCCTGAGACACAATGTTGGCATCTTTGCTGGTTTTCCAGCCTGGTCCTGCTGCCCACTGGCTGAGAGTGCCAGATGCTTTAGCACCCTGAATGATGGTCTGAGAACCTTGCTCCTTTTTGGCCTTTTTGAAAGGTTTCAGGACTTATTATCTCTGTCTGGCTGCTGGCTCAATCCCTCTTTACTTCCCAGATCACAGGAGCCACTGCAAAAATCTCAGCTATGGTCTTGCTGCTTTGCTGCTTAGCTCCTCCAGGGTTCCTTCTTTCTTGCAGAACAAAATCTACTTCCTTGGACCTGGGTACATCTGGTCAGTGAGTGTCTTCCTCTCCCTTATGGGGTCTTGCTCCCCTGTGCCCTTGCTATTTCGAACCAGCATGTGCAAAGCTCCCCCAAATGGTGATCTTGCTGGTTGCATTTCTTATCCACAATGCCTCTGTCCTCCCTTTCTGCCCTACCCAGGTGTCCATGTCTCCTGGCTCTCCTTCCTCCAAGAGCTATGACCCCAGGGCTCAGCAAGCACTGCTTCCATGTGGAGAGTTCCTAGCCTCCTCACTGCCCCCACACCTGATTTTGCTCGAGTTTGTGTCTGGCTGTCTTGCAGAGTGCTTATGTCCAGGGGTTTGCTTTCTAGAGTTTAAAACACATGAAGAAAGAGGTGGTGTCTGAGTATCTGTGTACCCACAGCACCACCAAACCAAGCATGGCAAAAATTCAAGATGCAGCCTCTAAGCATCAGGATCTCAGTCCTTCTAGAGCAGGGTCCTAATGAGAAGGACCCCTATAAACTCACAAAGTGGCAATTTCTCCAGTGAAGTCCCTTGTGTATGAAATCGCAGAATGAATCTCTTCATCACAATACCATAGGTCTCTGTGTAACAAGGACATTTAAATACTTGCCAAGTGAGGATGGCCACCTTGGAGAACACAGTCCTCACTCATGATTCCTGCAAGCTAACACATGGAAACATTGGCTGTTTCTCATGTTGGTGAAAGACAGCATCAGCTCCTGTTTCACTGAGTGCATGTGCACTTTGTTAAGCTTGCATCCCAAGGGAGAATTTAAAGTGAAATTTACCTTGTTGACTTCACTCTGAATTTGCTTCTAATTTAGGTGCAGTGTTGACCTGAATTTTGAAGAAAGCAACCTGCTTTTGTACCCAATCTGGGGCAGTGATCTTGGGACAGATTGCTGATAGCAGAGCTGTCAGAAATGTCTTTACCAGATGTCCTGAAGGCGTGACCCTACAGGAGGTGCCACAGGGCCTATTAAGAAAGACACACTGATACCCACCACAACACAGGAGAGGGTTTAATAATCCATCGCTCTGTACAGGGAGTGCTATTGATTTCTGGATTAAACTACAAAAGCAACTGTTAAGTGCTGCTCTGTGACCCAAAGTGGTAATAGAACAGAAGCTAAGAAGGGTCTGAATTCACTACAAATGTAAATCTTAAAAGCCAGCTGTTTCTGGTTTCCATAGTGGAAAATTAAATCAGCACATTTTCAACCTTGTGGGTGAGACTGCACAGTGGGGCCTTTGTCAGAGCTTCAGGGAACAGACCAGGATGGGTGTGGAGCTCTTGGTTCAGCTAATGCTTTTATTCATGGTGAGATCTCCTTCCTCTGGTTGTCATTGCTGTTTTCACATTAAGGGAGAATGGGTGCTACTGATTGACAGTGACAATGACATTCCCCTGGGTTTTATACTTTAATTTATGATGAGACAAAGAGAAGGAATGGGACCTCAACAGGAGAATAAAGAGAACAGCATCCTTGCAGAAACCAGCAAATGGAAAGGAGCCAAGATCATAGAGAGCTGCCCCATGCTCTCTGTGGCCACACAGCAAAACCTGGTGAAAGCTGTTTCTTCTGAGGTGTGCTACCTGTAATGGGCCAAGAGGAGCAGCAGAGAGATTTCTAGCAAACCTGGGAGTACTTGCACAATTGGTGATGTTATCATGCTTTGTTATGTATCAAGACCTTAAATTAGCATGTGAACATTTTTCCTTAACTGGGAAAGCCAGTAGTACAATGTAGTATCTGTCCCTTTAAACAGCCCTTGATAAACAAGCAACACTCAGTGAATATGTTCTGGAAAATGTGAATGAGGCAATGGTACTTGCTGTTCATCTGGTCCTTTGATAAGTATCAGATATTGAATTTCCAATGTTGAGTGCGTGGCTGCATCGTCAGAGTTACCATCCATGCTGATGGAAATTTTCATTTGTATTGTGCTTTTTGTAAGACTCCAAGTACTTTGCCTAGATATTTGCTCTGGACCTCATAACACTGGTGGGGTTTGGGGATGTTACTTTCATTTTAAACTTGAGAAGACTAGGGTTGCAGAAGTTCTTGGGTTGTTACTGAGACCATGGTGAGTCTTACAGTTGGGAGCCAACTGTTTCTAAGTACTAAAGCTAAAGAATCTTTCTCCAGTCAGTGCATAAGAAGAGTCCAGCAAGGAAGATGGCATGACACAGATGGATGGCATAACCTACACAGTGCTGTGCACCTTTCAGTCTTTTGAGTGACTCTCCTGTTCTTCATCTTGGGGAAGTGAGCACAGATGATGTCCTCTTTTGGTCTCTTTTGGTTTTGGTGTACCAGCATCATCTTGGCTGGGTGTCCTCTTCAAGCCCTCCTGGTGCTTCAGGCTTGGGTATAGCAGGGAGAGTCTCCCCTTGTACAAGCTGTTGGGAGCCTCACCTCTGGCTTGCAGGGAGCCAGCCTGTCCCCAGGGCCAGCTTTGCTCCTTGCATTCAGCTTCCAGTCTGGCTCTTGAGTTGTCAGTGGCATGAGGATACAGTCCTGCACCTTTTTGTTTTTCTTATGGAAGCTTTGTTACTATATATATAGTATCTGCACACAGTGCAGAGAGTTCCCATCTTCCTAACACCAGGTTTCCATTATACATGAGTGGGTACATTTTTCACAATGCTGAACCCATGTGGAAGCATTAGTATCCAGTTAGGTGCCTGATTAATCCAGGCATCCTTGCTTACCTTAGGTCCTTCTGTGTCCCGGAACCCCTACAGGATCCACCATGCCTCCTTATGCTCTTTGGGACTGTGGCAGTCTCTCAGTTTTTGTGTTTTTTTAGTTTTTTGTTTGGTTTGGTCCTGGGGATTGAACCCATGTGTGCTCTAGCTTCAAGCTACATCCCAAGCCCTTTCTGGTTTTATTTTGAGACAGGATCTTGCCAAGTTGCTGAGGCTGGCAATGAACTTGTGACCCTCCTGCCTGATCTCCAGCGTGGATTATAGGATGGCTCCACTGTGTCCTAGACTTTCCTTGTTTTGGATGACCTGGATGGTTTTGAGGAATGCTGATCAGGCATGTTGTAGACTGTACCTTGTCTGGGATTTGCCTGATGGTTTTCTCTTGAACACACTCCTGTTGGTGTTTGGGGCAAAATATTGCAGAGCCCCTCCCATGCTCTGGTTTTGAGGCTGCCTGCCATTAACTTGACTACACTGCTGCAGTCAGCCTCTGTCACTCAGCTAAGGCAGCGTGAGTCAAGTTTCTCCAGGACATGGGTGACTCTTGTTAAAAGGGAAAACTCCTGGACAAGCTTAAAATGAGTTTATTTGAGCAAAACAAAAATGATTATAAATAAGGCATCCCCAGGAACCAGAAGAGGTTCAGCCAGCAGTGTGACCAGGCAGGATATGTGGAAACTGGAGCAGGGAGTGGGGACTATGTGCCTGATCTTTTAGTGCCTCCTCTGACTGACGTCAGACACAGAGATAGGACATCTTAACCATGTGTTCTACCAGGCCTGTAGATCAATCCAGTCAGTGCCTTCTGCTGGTCCTATGTCACCATTTTCCCTTCTGTATTGTCCACTTTGGAGTAGGTGCTAGGCACACCCTGGAGGAGCAAGGAGAAGGGATGGAGATGCCTCCTTAAGGGTGGACTGTCTGCTGGTCACTCAGATTGCTTCCAGGAGAGGGGACTGTCTACATACCCCACCTACCTGCTTATGTCATATGACTCCTGATACTTTTCTTGGATATTGACCTAGATATTATTGACCCACACCTTCTGTCACCTTGCCCCTTTGCTCCAGTTTTTTCCCCAGATATTTCTTGAGGTGCTACTGTGTCATTTGACACATTCCATCACTTTGCAGGGCTCTGTGTTTTTGGTTTTCTTTCAGTGCTTCCCAACTTCAGGCTCCACCAGGGGCTCTGGGGACACCTTGTTTCTTTTCTGCCCTTGCCCCACAGTCAGCTGTCACACAAGGGAGTCCCGATTCCTCTTGTTGAAGAGTGATATTGGAGAATGAGTTATGGTGAATCTCCATTTTTAGCAAGGATATACTGTTAGGAAATGGAAAAGAGACAGGTGACATATGTTATTGTGTGCCTTTTAATCTACTTGGGATTAATCTACTTCTAGGAGTCACAGAGAGCAGCATAAAGACCAGCAGGGTCTCAGTACACAGGCAGGCTGGGGGTTTTTGCTACTTTTACAAAGTCACTGAAGTACAGAGCTTATGATTTTATGCCAACTATGTGATTGCCAGCTTTTCACATAGTTGAGAAAGATCAGATGCTTCCATAGATGGGCTTTCCTGAAGGGTGAGCCTGTGCTTGTTCCACAATCTACAGTCCAGTGAACTAGTGGCCCAAACTAAAGAGGGAAATGTTACATTTATTGGAAAAGCATGTGATGTGTATCTGCTAAGCATGGAGGAGGGCCACCTTTTAAACAGACTCATAAAAAAGCAAAATGCATAAAAGGTAATCAATAGTTAAATATAACCATATCAGTAAGTTTGAACTTGCATGACAAAGGACAGGAATCCAGCACTAAGCTGGGAGGATGGTACACAAAGAATTCCTACAACAGTAAAAATAACAATAAATGGAAAATGAGAAGTGTGAGCCTTCAGTAGGTAAAAAGGAAAATGAGAACAGCCAATCAACTGAGTGAAGTCCACCTAAGAAGGCCTTGGGTGCCCCCTACCCCAGCACCAGCGAGGTAGGATTGCACAGGCCTCACACTGTTAAGGCAGGTGCTGTGGGAGAATCCAAGGTGCCACCAACGGTCAGCACTTGTGCACACTTCTGTTGGTGTGATTGACCAGGCTCCATGGAGGGCAGTTCATAGAGCCAAACTCCACCATTTCCGTGCTTCCCCAGGCCCTAGCAGCTCAAATTCTAAAGGTCTGTTCTGGTGGAATTCACATGGGACTCACATGCATATGACAAATAAGGATGCTCTACATTATAACAGCAAGAATCCCTAAGATCCAGGGTCCTTCAGGGAAGGATGAATGGACAATATGTAGCAGATGCTTAGGAGGGGAACTAAAGGGCACTCAAAAAGAATGAATAAAGTCTATCTATTTTCATTTGTTTTCTATCTGCTTCACATAATAAATCTCTCTCAAAAATCTTTCTGCTGAAAAACAAGGTGTGGAATAAAGCAAGCACAGTATTATAAATTATTATTGCTCTGTGTGATGAAAAATGGAGTAACGCAATTATGTTTTATATATATATATATATATATATATATATATATATATATATATATATTTGCATGGATATATATACATGGATATATGTATATATATCCATGCAAATATAAAAGTATTTTTTAAGTTGGATAAAACAGTCAATATACCATAGTAATGGTAATAATTGGCGATATTTGAGGGAGGAAGTTTGGAAATGCAGAATAACCTATATTTGATGATGATCTAATCTGCAATAAGAAGAATGGATTCCTGTATCAATAGTAAAATTAAAAATTATTTTTTTTACTTCTATGTGGTGCTAAGGATCAAACCCAGGGCCTCACATATGCAAGGCAAGCAAGCACTCTACCATTGAGCTACACCTTATGACTAAAAATTAATTTTTAAAAAGAAAGAAAATTTTACAAATATCTCAGAAAAAGAAAAAACAACAACAACAAAATTTAGCTCTAAACAAAGGCAAATTGTTTTCCTAACCATATTTGCTAAAGTTCCAAGAGCTGCCATTGATTGCTGAGGAGAATATAGCCTTCATGTTTAGAAGTTGGGTCATTTTCTGCTAAACACACCTTTCATGCCCCTAGAACATGGATCACTGTCGTTTTCATTTCTTGCTCCTTTTCAAATCGCTTTTCTTGTTTCTTCTTCCTGATTCATCCTCTTGCCTGCAGATTCACAACTTTTTCAGTACACATTGAGATGAAAATTCATTTATTATAAAAGCAATAATATTCAGATAAAAGGGACTTATATAAGAGGACTTATATAAGATGACTGTAAGGAAGAAATTGTATGCAACAGGTATCCTCAGTCCTTATGTTTTCTATCCAACATAAGAACAATTCTTTATTTCACTTTTTAGGAATACTACTTGCTGGAAGATAAACGTTCCTAGGATTTAATTGTGATTGTATACAAAGTGATATGCAACATACACCAACATTCCAGCTAATTCATTAAAAGAAGAATAAATGTCTGATTTTCAGTGCTGTTCAATATGCTGTATGAGTAGAAATGTACAGCTTCAGAAGACAATGGTATGTTTGTTTATGAGTTCTTTAAAGATGGACATAATATATTTATTTAATTTATTTATTTTTATGAGGTGCTGTGGGTCAAACCCAGTGTTTCTCATGTGAAGAGCAAGTGCTCTACCACTGAGCTATAACCCCATCCCTGATAATAATATCTAGTTGAACAAAGATTTAAAGGGTAAGTGGTTGTATTGTTGTAAAATGAACATGCCAGTTTACCATCAATCCCAAACCTTTTCCTTGAATGTACTGACCTGAATTTAGAAAGCCTCCTTTATCTTGATAAAACTAATTAAACCTATCAAATTAGATTTTCAGTGATTATTAGTATCCTAATAGCACTGATATCCCTTGTAATAAATGTAAATACACTATCATTGAAGTTCAAAGAGGTACAAGATCATCTAAGAGATCAAGTATCTGAAAAATTTTTTCTGTGATAGGGTGTTCATATTTCTTTTTGTGCTTGACTTACATTTTGAGGTATTTTAATTTCATGTGGCATACAAAAATGTCTCACGTGAATTTTATTGATATTAGGGATCAAACCCAGGGGAATTCTACCACTAAGCTACATCCCGATACTAATTATTTTTTTTTTTTATTTTGAGACAGGATCTATGATACCTAGGCTGCCCTGAACTTTCCATTCTCTCCCCAGCCTCCAAAGTAACTAGGATTGCAGGATTGTATATGTGTTAAACTTTATCCACTTGATTTTTTTTTGTAATGATAATTTTACCATAAGGATCCTTTACCAAAGAGCCTTATCTCCATCCCTTTTTCTTTTTTTTTCTGTTTTTAATTTTGAGACATGGTCTGACTAAATTGCTTACGGCCTAAGTTGCTAAAGGTGCCCTTGTACTTGTAATTCTCCTATTTTAGCCTCCCAAATCACTGAAATTTCAGACATGTGCCACTGTACCTAGCAAAATGAGAACTTATAATGATCATTGCACTAAAATATTTTGCAGTCTGAAATATGTTTCATATAGATATTGAGTTTTCAAAATATTTTATTTTTTTTAGCTATAGTTGGACACAATATCTTTATTTTATTTATTTTCATGTGGTGCTCAGGATAGAACCCAGGGCCTCACACATGCTAGGCAAGCATTCTACTGCTGAGCCACAATCCTAGCCCAAGTTTTCAAAATATGTAACTTAAATCAATTTCCCTCTCTCTTTACAGGGCTGGAGATTCAGCCCATGCCCTTGAACACACTAAAAAATGTTCCACATTGCCAGGCACTGTGGTGTGTGCCTGTGATCCCAGCAGCTAAGGGAGGCTGATACCAAGTTCAAAACCAACCTTAGCAAAAGTGAGGCACTAAGAAACTCAGTGAGACTTTCTTTCTATAAATAAAATACAAAACATGCCTGGGGGTGTGGTTAAGTGGTTGAATGCCCCTGAGGTCAATCCCCAGTACCAAAACAAAAGTGCACCACATCCATACATATTCAGCACTCAACTTGAATTTTCTATGTATTACTATGTACACTGTGGGATTTTCTGAAATACTGGTCCAAAAATTATTTATCATTGGGAAATTCCTTAGTCATACTTCTCACAATTCTTTTATTACATGATGTATTCATTTTGTTTGTTACATACAAACCACTGTATGCAGTTATAAGTTATTGTTAAGTTAATTTAGACTTGAATCAAAAATATGTTAAAGTGATGTTATTTACAATCTCAAAGGACATTTTCTAAAATAATTTGTAGAAATCAGATATGCTACTCACTTCTTAAAACTTTGCCATATTGCATTAAATTAGGTTTGGCCTGAGGATGACTCCAGCCTTGAGTCTGGGATCTGTCAGTGTAGGTAATGCTCACCCTACCTCATGAAAGCCTACTGCAGAGGATACTCCTAACCCAGTGGAGTCTCAGAAATAGCAGTACTGAGCGTGTGAATTTGGAATCCTAGGAATGGAGTTCTGTATGACCTGGGAAGCTGTTTTCAGCCTCACTGTTCCTCTTCATCAGCGCTGCCCTGCCACATGGGAGGCATAAGTGCTCTGAAGCTATTCTAGTCCTGAGGCTGACAAGTAAGTGTGTAATTTGTTTCCATTTTCTTTTCCACTAAATGTAACATGTCTAAAGAGTTTTTCTTTAACCTTAAAGTAGGGGATGGAAACTAAAAGCTTATTAATTGTCATGTAATTATGAGTCTGTGATATTTACATTTAAGACCTATTCACATCTTGAAGAAATATAATATTTAAAATACAACAGTGTTTCTTATTCATGGTTATGAAGCCTAATATGCTCTCTGAGCTATGGCATATAAAACTATTAGTAAAATTTTGAAGAAAAGTTAAAATACAAATACAATTGTGGGCATACTTACATACATAAAATGTTTCAGAAAAATAAAGTCTGAATGATGATCTAACTCAAATTATACAAAAAAATAGAAATAACACTCTATGTCTTTGAAAATTTTGCAGGGAAATATGAGCAGAGAAAGCAGAATTTCTGCCAAGCAGTGGATCCTGGTAGAAATTTCTGTGCACAAAGATGAATGAGTGATGAGCAGGTTCAGGGTACAGAGTTAGCTCTCATAGAGTCCTGAGTGTGTGGGTAGGAGGGTTCCAAGTGCTATCCTAGGAGGAATGACCTCCTCAGGGTCTTGAGGAGGTTCACACAGGAATTCAGCCTATAGAGGCCCAGTTAATTGGTTGCACACTTCCTGTTCCAACCCAAATGTGTCCCCTGCCTCAAATGATTCAACTCAGAAGACTCAACCCGCTCCCCTCACTAGAGTAATTGAGGTCCAAGTGTCAAGGGCCTTACCCATACAATCAATAACTGATTGCTACCTGGATAGATTAGAACAGAATGTGCTGCTGTGCCCCTTTGAATGACATCCTATGAAGAAACCTGTGTGATAGTCACCTGGATCTATGCACTTGAGGGGACTAACAGTCCATTTTGCGTTCAATGTGCCTGGGTCTCTGGCCAGTCTAGATGGACATGTGCTTGGTCAAGTTACAGCTAGGGTGTCATCAGGCAGAGCTGCTAATCTGTCATATGGACACAGAGGTATGGGCATGAGGACTCATTGGAAGTGCAGTTCACAGGGCCTGAGACCCAGAGAGAGCCCAGCCTCTGGAAGCATAGGCTGTACCTATACCTGGAGGTGGACACTTTATAGTGAGCTGGGAAGGCTAGAGAGAGCAAACCTGTCACTGAGGGGCTTTTATGGCTCCTTTTCCTGAAGAACAAATCATGAATGAGTTTTGGCAGAAAACCCTTATGTGTATGCCAATATTATGATGTGCTAAGGCATCACCAAGAATGCATGGGCATGTCAATGGCATAGGACCTTTTCAACAAAGGGTGCTGAGAGAACAGATAAACATTTAGAAAAGAATGGAGTCAGACTCCCTCCCTCACTTTATATACACACACCCGTGTACACACATACACGTATACACACACACACACACACACACACACACACACATCCTCAAAATATATCACAGAACTCAATGCAAAGCTGAAATTGCAAACTCAAGAAAAAGTGAATCATGTAATTTATATCACTGAATTTTTCTATGGGTACCTAAACTATATTCATATTTTAAATAGAGGTTTACATGTCCCAAAGGAAGTTGTCATTTCTTATTTCCAGGAATCTGTCACTTTAAAACACTCTCAGAATAGAAGGCCACATTTATCATATTTTTGACCTTCCTAAAGTTCTCTGCTGAAAAAAAAGACAAAAAATATAAAAGTTGCAAGTTGTCCTTTTACCCAATATTAAAATAGCTAATGGCATTATCACTCATTCATTCAAAATTTCAGGCAAGGATTTATGAACAGCATTCCATCACCAACCAATCCCTCCCAAATGAATCCTCAAATGGACACCTCACCAGACTGGATATCCCAGGATGTGGCACCACCTAAAACACCTATTGAAATCAGGCCACCTGCCATCCTCACTGAGAACCCATGTCAGTGAGAACTCAAAACCCCCTCACTGGCACACCTCAGTTGTTTGTTTTCCACTTTAAATGTTTTATTGTGGTTAAAATATATATGATGTAAAATTTGCCTTGTTAACCATTTTTTTAAAAAAATATTTTTTTAGTTCTAGATAGACACAATACCTTATTTATCTATATGTGGTGCTGAGGATCAAACCCAGGACCTCACAAGTTCTAGATGATCACTCTATTGCTTGGTCACAACTCAAGTCCTATGTTTTTTTAAACGCTATCCTTTTGCTCAATATCAGTACTCTCAGGTATGTAGCATATTTGAGGAATATTGGTATCCCTGGGTATATGACTTTAATTCATGACGTGAATTCTACCATACCCATTTCCTCTATTGTAGAAGGGTAGATGCTGGCCAAGTGCTAGAAAATATTTCAGGCCTTTGATAAAACTATGATAGAATCAGAGAATCTGTATAATGAGTAGAACATTAGAAAATAATTCAGGTCTAATTATTGTTGTTATCTATTTTTGGCTTTATTTCTTTGATAATAGAGAAACCCATTTCCTTTTTAGATTTTTGTTAGTGGTTATTAAAACATAATCATAGGCTGGGGTTGTGGCTCAGTAGCAGAGCTCTTGCCTAGAATGTGTGAAACACTGGTTTGATGATCTGTATTACATATAAATAAATGAATAAAATAAAAGTCTATCTACAACTAAAAATCATATATAAATAAAACACTTAATCATATATCTATTAGTTTCCTTCACTGGTGCTATATTTCTCCACATAAATCATGTAAAAAGACTATTCATTTAATTCTGACAGCTCAAATATCAGGAGCAGGACTCTTATGTTTTTAATATTTATCATTTAGTTGTAGTTGGACACAATATTTTATTCCATTTATTTATTTTTATGTGATGCTGAGGATCAAACCCCAGGTCTTTCACATGGAAGGCAAAGGATCTACCACTGAGCCACATCTCCAGCCCAGGACTCTTCTTTAGTTGTGAGAATTTTGGCTTTTACAATAACAGCCCAATTATTTAGGTAAAGTGTATATAAATATGAACTGAGTATATGACTTCATTTTTGGAATTAATACTTCCTTATTTTTCTATAAATTGCCAATTTTTAATATTGTTTTATTTTATTTAACTATAATTTTCAGAGCTGTAAACAAAGTTGTAACCTGATTCAATAAATGGTGTCATATTTAGAAAGACCTTTCAGGTTTTTCTTCTGAAGCTATAACTTTATAGGACTGTATCATGGTATTTAGGCATTTCAGTTCTGTTTTCAACCTGAAATTACCTTATTTTCAGTTTCTTGTGGTAAAACATGAAACATACTAGCAACTATTCTCCTGTAGTAGTTAGGGCAGAAGTAGTTCTGGATTAACATCAGTGGGGAATCATCAGTCCATTCTATCAGATTATGAATGTTGACTTGTCTTCCACTTGTTTAGAGTGAGTAATGTTTTATGCTGGAAAGTAAAAATTACAGGATTGATTTAACAACTAATGTTACTCTTGAGGGAAAACAGATTAGATTTATTGAACTTGTAGCGTTTCTTTTTCAATGCCCAATGTTTTTTCTCATTTAAATTAATCAAGGGCCCAAGTATCATTGAAAGTCTTCACTGCCATCAATTGTGATAAAGCTGCTTCTGATATTTGAGAAGAAAATTATATTGCTACATTTATTTTAGATATATTCTTTACAAAAAAACTAAAGAGCATATTTAACACTTGAAAAAAATCTTTAACCACTAATTCTTAATTAGTGTATTTTTAATAAATGTTCTTTCTTGATCTCTATCAGGGAAACATTGTTCAAAGTGTCCTCTCAGGACTGGTGCAGTTTTGTAAATTTTTACTTATTTGCAATAATATAGAAATTGAGATTAATGACTTTATTTAGCATTTATGTAGGGAGTGATCCCTTATATATTCTGGTTAATTTCCTTTTACATACTAGCCTTTGTCTTCATAGAAGTTAATACACATTTCTGTTTGGGCATTCTATTTTTATACTACAAATTAGCAAGAATGTTCAAAACTGATTTATGGAGGGCTCACAATGATACATATGGCATTATATTCTCTTTCCTTTTTTCTGAGATATATGTAGCACAAACTGTAGCTCAGTGGTTAAGCACCCCTGGCTTCTATTCCCAGTACCAAACCAAATGTATGGCAGATGTACTTCATTGAGTTCTGAGAATTTAGAATTATAATGAGTTAGAGTGAGCACAGTTTACCCTAAGAAACTTAGAAGAGGAGCTGTGTAACTTTGACTGATTGAAGCTGGTTCTTCTAGGCCTTTTCTAAAGATCAGTTTCTTAAACAAAGAAAGACCTTCAAGTGGAGTTACCAGTGAGCAGCTTTCCACCTGCAATCACAAGTGTTCCTAAGTTCCTGCCTGGCAGCTGACCACTTTTCAGACTGTTTCCTGGTGGGGAGAAAATTATTAATGGGGGGCAGATCTTGACACCTGTATCCCTTGGGGGATCCCCTTCCTCTTAGGCTATTTTATCAAACTCCATGGCAGCACCTCTAGTGTCTAAGATGCAGAGAGTTTGAATGACCTCTGAAGCTAGGGCATTGAGCCCTGATCCCAGGTCCTCACCTCACTCCATATCCCTGGGTTGTGGTTTTCTAGGGCAGCTCAAGGCCCTGATTTTGGAGGATTTCACTTCCATCCTACCTCTATGCCCTCCAGTTCACTGAGGGCTACCATTGCAGTACCTGGGATTGAAAAGGAGTTTCTCCAGGCAGGAGATTCAGCCTTCCAAGCAGGCTGTCTTGACCTTGACCCTACAGAAGGCAGTGCCCTTGGAGCTACCCAGTAGACCACCTTTGGGCTGTAACTTATGGGGTTGAGTCTTAGCAATTGTTGCCAGATAGGCATTTCTCCCTTTTGCCCATGATCTCCCTCCCTGACATAGTAGTTACACATTGATGAAGGCTGAAGGCTATCTAGGTGCCAGCCACTCACTTTTCTCATTTCTCTGATCACTGGTAACAGAATCAGCTTCCTTTCTCAATGCCAATTGCCCAAGGCCCAGGTGACCCAGGAGGCTTTAAATGTTAGTAGCATTCTTCAAAGAGACACCTTTGTTCTGAGAGGCTGCAGTGATAGGAATCACCAGCATGTTTTCTTCTAGACCATCTTGACAGTGGGGTTGTGATGGGTGCAATCAGGAATTCCTTTAAATCCACTGTCATTTGTGGCTAGAGACTTACTCAGAAGCCTGTTGTCCTGGGCTAGAGAAAGCATATTTGGGTACATTGTAGAGAACTTGTTGGTTAGAGGTACAAATGGTGTGTGAAAGTTTGAAAATGCCTCTGAATACCTTCCTGGGACACTTGATGAGAGGTGCTACGAGGAGAGGCAGGGCTCCTAACCCACCAGCTCATGAGCCATCACTGCTCAATAGCCATAGATTAAAAGTAACATCTTCTTGCAGTGGTGACTTCTAAGTTGTGACTGAAGCACAGAAGGCCAGAGCAGTTCAGGTCTTGGTGAGTCCAGCAGTGATGTCAGTCTTGCTGGCCACTTACTGGTATGAATCAAGATGTGGTAGCTAAGCTCTCCAGGCCCTAAGTATGGATAAGGGCAGAGATACAATCTGATACAAATAGATCCTTCTTATTCTGGGACTTCTGACCTTTTCTGAGTATCACACCTAGATTCTGGCATGAGTAGAATCATATGTAATAGAAGAGAAACTGTCACTGAGAGATGACTTGTGAGTTGTCCAAGTCACACATCTCAGGAGTGGGTCAACCCAGGTTGAATTCAGGCATTATCTCTTGGCCCATTCCCTCACACACTCAGCTCAGGGAGCTGCTGTCCATGGTGGGTCAGCAGCTCTAGGGGATGATCAATGTGACCACTGTGTGCTGTCCCCAATGGCAGGATTTTGCACTCAATGTGTTCTGCCATCCTCCTAAGGACCTTGGGTAAAGGTGATCTGCATTGTATAGTAGATAAAAGAGAAGCCCCAAGGCGTGCTGGGGTTTGGCAATGAGCACACAATTAGTGACAAACAGGGACCTGACCAGGGCATCTACAAGCTCTTTGTTAATAGGCTTGGCCTCATGACATTTTATTGACCGGAATCTCGTGGAAATCAGGAGTAGATCTGCTGTGTGGGAGGGAGATGGAGGTGGAAGGTGGAATCTGACCCACTTCCTGGTCTGTAGCACCTGTGAGGTTGGCTTTGACTCCCATGAGTCATTTCCTGGGGCCAGATGGGGAATCCAGTATAATGCTTTTCTTTCCTTTTTGATGGTACCATAATGGGAAGTTGCTTAAAATTAACTTTTTAATAAATATTTAAAATATTTATTTGTGCTGAGATCAAAGTTAGGGTCTTCTGCATGCTATGTGCAGACTCACTGCTGAGCTACTTCCCTAGCCCCTGATCAGATTTAGGAGGAAATTTTCCTATTTCCAGATGTTAGGCAAGATGAACATAATGAATAGAGTCAATTTCTGGGACTTATGGGAAAAGTATTTGCCGAAGAGTAAGGTGTGTAAGTTTTCTCTATCACTGCCAATTTCTGTCTTCAGAAGGCTAGTGTTGATGTACATCATGGCAGTGTGAGTGTACAAGAAGCCCTCTTGAGTGCTGTTAATGAACTAGAAAGAATTGCTCTTCCTAATGCCTTGCTGCAGGGAACACCAAGTTGCTGTGTAGTGGACTTCTAGTCCAGGGCTTCTCCTGTCTCCAGGCTGAAAGATGACTTTTAAGTGTGTCCAAACTACTGCACACCAACACTGGTGTCACCTACATTGGAAGTGGGAAATTAAGTAAATGAAGTGGAAGAAGCCAAGGACACTTTCAGATCCAGTCTGTGAGCCATACACTGGATGGTGTGGAGAAGAGAATAGGGAGAATGTTCTGCAAAGTACATGAGCTGTGACAAGTCTGATTTATTAGACTACAGTATGACCACAAGAACATGATTCCGATAAAAGGTAATTTGCAGGCACTAATCAGTAACAAATACTAAAAAACAGATGCCAGAAAAACCATTTTGTTACAAAATTGTGACAAGTAAACCTGTAAACATAATTTAATAAAGTCACATAACCTTGAAATGTGTTTTTTCTTCATCTTACCTTTTCCCATTAACTCAAACTACCAGTAATCAAACCCAAGGTGCAATTTATTTCACTCTGGCACCATATTAGAAGATGCACAAAACGTTTTTGTCTCATAAAATCATATTTAACTCAAGCCATTAAGAGGATCTTCTGAAAAACCAAGAGACATTTGAACTAGATTAAAATCCTGGTAAATCCATGAGGCAAAGCACTCATGAAATGTGCTAGAAATATAGATGCAATTATTTTTTCCCCATTAAACTATAATTTTGCAGAATAGTGGAAAGAATGCAGCACTTTAGCCTGGTCTTTGGACTCTGCATTTGGAGGCACCCCCTTTAATTGATCCATTCACAGATTCAGACTTAGGCAATATAAGTCTCCATTTCAATTTACATCTTCAGAATAAGCAAATAAAGCATTACTGCCTTGCTCTCCTGGCCCAGCATGAAAATGTATAGAAGAGCAAGAAGGAAAGAGTAGGCATCATGTCATGAAGAGACATCAGAAAATAAAGCATAAATTCACAACATAATCACAAAACTGAAAAGGAGAAATGATCTCATTTTGCAGATGAAGAAACTGAGGCTAGCAATATGACATAATTGGCTAAAGGTTACAGACTACTTTTTTAAAATTGTAGTTGGACACGTGGCTTTATGTTATTTATTTTAATGTGGTTCTGAGGATCAAACCCAGTGCCCTGCACATGCTGGACAAGTGGTCTACCAATGAACCAAAACCCCAGCCCCACTGACTACTTTGTTTAAAGCTTAAAATAAGTTTATTACCTTGAAGGTCCCAAAGTCAAAATTCCAAAAATCAGTCTTGGTTAAAATTGGCAGAGATGTTTTCTTAAAAGACTGTGTCAGGCTAGGACTTCTGGCAAGACTCACAACTCAACCAGTGATGCCTCCAAACAGCCAGATTGACAAGCCACCAACTGAAACCTGTCACTTCTCTTTCTCTCCTCTTCACCTGAATCTGGAGCTGCAGCTCAGACCTCTCCTCCAAGCCTCAAACCAGAATCTCACCTGCCTGCTAAGGATCATTAGGTGAGTGGATCAAGAGTGACATCAGAAATGCCAGAGAAAACCCAGAGAAAACCTCCAAGACTTTTGAGACAAGTTAACACCTTCCTCTGCAAAACAGTACCATTATAAATGTGCTCCCTGAGGAGGAAGTGATGGCCTCCCACTACCCACCAGCCATGTTGGTGGATGCAGTAGTTGACCATAGATAGAAACCAAACTCTCACCTTCATCCCAATCACAGAGAAGAACTTTTGTCATTTCCACTTCACACCATCAGTATCATCTTAGGGAATCTGTAAAAGTGTTTCACTTAGGTCACTGACTAGAAGATCAGCAGAAATCACAGTGACCCTGAATGGGTAACCCTGGTACACAAAGCAAGGCACAGAGGTAGCCAGAGAGCAATTGGGTCTAGCTAAGTCCCTTTCTCTCCAGGATCTGCTCTTCTGAGAAGCAAATCTTCCCCAGCATCACAGTGGATTATTTGTGGAGTAATTTGTGTTGATGGTGTGGCTGATGTGGTTATTGTGATGTGATTATGGTTATTGTGTATTTTAAGTTCCTACATATTCCACTTTGTGTAACTCTTTGTCACACAAAATATTTCTCCTATTTTGCAGCGTGTCTCTTCCCTCTATGGCAAATTTGCTGTACAGAAGCTTCTTAGTTTGATTAATCCTACTTATCTCTTTTTATTTTTATTCCTTGTCCTTTTGAGGACTTATGAAAAATGTCATTGCCTATACCAATGTCACAAGATATTTCTTCTGGTTTCTTCTTGTGACTTCAGAGTTTTGAGTCTTCCATTTAAGTTTTTGACCATTCTGTTCTCATTGTTATTTGTTGTTGTTGTTTTGTGTTACTGGGGATGGAAACCAGGGCCACGCACAGGCCAGGCAAGTGCTCTACCATTGAGCTACAAACCCAGTCCTCAAGCTGATTTTTATAGTGAGAAATAGAGTTCAAATTTAAATATCCCCCTTGTGAATATCCAGTTTTTGTAACACTATTTATCCAAGACACTCTCCTTTCTCCAAAACATGTTTTTGGCATCATTTTTGAGAATGATTTGCCTGTAAGTACACAGGGTTATTTCTGACTCTTCAGTTCCACTGATCTGTTTTTAAATGGATAAAACCAAATGGCCAACAAATTAGTGAAAAAGAAAAAAACAATACTCAACTTATTTAGCCAGAATGGCAATAAAAATTAAAATATACTATCTTACCCCAGATGAAATCACTATTACCAAAAATAAAACAAATTCTGGCAGGGATATGAATGAGAGGGAACTCTCATACATTATTAATGGGAATGCAAACTAACACTGCCATATGGAGAACAGATGGAGCTTCATCAAGAAAATAAAAGTTGATCTACTATATGATGCATTTGTGGGTATAATTCCAAAGGAAATGAGATAACTGCCACCCATGTTCATGGCTGCACTGTTCACAATAGCTGATATGGAATAAACCCAGATGCCCATTAGTGGAGGAATGGATAAAGATACTGTGTTATATACACACAGCTGTTTATAATGAAATATTATTCAGCCATAGAAGAATGACATTCTGGGGCTGGGCTTGTAACTCAGCAGTAGAGCACTCGCCTCGTGTATGTGAGACCTTGGGTTCAATCCTCAGTGCCACATAAAAGTAAATAAATGAAATAAAGATATTATGTCCAACTACAACTAAAAATAAATATTTAAAATGTTTTTAAAAATAATGACATTCTATCATTTACAGCAAAATGGGTGGAATTGGAGAATATTATATTCAGAAAAGTAAGTCAAATTCTCCATGTTTTTATATGTGTGTTTTTTAAAACGTCAATCTAAATGTATAACAGTGATTACTAGAGGCTGGGAAGTGTTGAGGGGGTGAGTAGTGGGAGTTTAGATAATGTGTACCAAAACAGATTTAGATAGAAGTAGTAAGTTCTGGTTCTCTACAGAAGTGTCGAGGGAAACTTCTTTTCAATAACCTATTGGTTTTATGTCTAATCAGAGAAGAGCTCAAAGACCCCAATTATGAAAAATGAGAAGAACAGAAATTCAAATTGTCCTGATTTGATAAGAGCACACTGTATACATGTATTGAAATGTTACACTGTAGCACATAAATATGTATAATTATTGTGTTAAAGTTTGAAATGATTGAGGTGAAAATGTTAACAACCCTGATTTGAACAGTATATTCTATATATATAAGCATCAGATTATCACACAGTACCAATGAATTTGTAAAGTTAAAATAATACTGTTTTTAAATGGTTATGCTGCCATTATCAAGAATACAAGCAACTATAAATGTTTGCAAGGGTGTGGGGAAAAAGGTACACTCGTACTTTCCTGGTGGGGCTGCAAATTGTTGCAACCACTATGAAAAGCAATATGGAGATTCCACAGAAAACTTGGAATGGAACCACCATTTGACCCAGCTATCCCAATCTGCAGTTTATACCCGAAGGACTTAAGATCAGTATACTACAGTATGCAGCCACATCAATATTTATAATAGCACAAATCTTAATAACATATGGTGCCCTTAAATGGATTAATGGATAAAGAAATTGTGGTATAGAGACATAATGGAATATTACTCAGTTTAACAAAGAATGAAATTATGGTATTTCCTGGTAAATTTAGTGAACTAGAGAATATCATGCCAAGCAAAATAAGCCAATCCCCCTCAAAAAACAAGGATTGAATGTTTTCTCTGATGTGTGGATGCTAATTCTCAATAAGGGGCTAGGGGAGATTGGATGTACTTTGAATTATACAGGGTGATTACAAAGGAGAGCAGGTGTAGGGGCAAGAAGTATAGTAGAATAAATCAGACTTTATAAACCTAGGTGCATACATGATTGCATGACTAGTGTTAACCTACATCATGTACAACCAGAAGAATGAGAAGTTATAAACCACGTGTCCTACTGTCATGTGTAACTAATTAGAATAAATTAACTTTTTAATAAAGATGATAGTGTATAGTGGTAACTAATGTGTCTCTCAGCCCCATAATCCCAGTTTGAGCTGAAGAGGGTATCTCTTTTGACTTTTCAAATTTGAGGAAAAAAAAATATTTTCCCATCTTATCTGCTTTACTTTTATAAAAGGGAAAAAAATAATAGCAAAGAAAATCAGTAGTTTTGGGTGGCATGTTTGAGGGACTAGAATCTGTATTATTTTGCCCAGTATTGTAAAGGGAGCAATCAGAATACAATTTCCATTTACAGCAGAAAAATTGAATGGAGGGTCATGGTCTTATAAATCCCATGATTCTGACACAAAATTTGTCTGGCTGCCATCCATTTAGATACTTAGAAATGGTAACAGATGTCCCATTACAGAGGAAACCCTCTACCCATGGGACCACTGCTCTGGGGAAAATTGAAGTTCAAGAAGAATGTTTCCTCTGGAGCAAGAAAAATAATGTAATCTGTCCATGCCATGCAGACCATCTTCAGAGAATAAGGTTCCCTGCCAATCACAAGGCTGCACTGTACACACTAGAAACTTCGATTCTGCCCTCACCTCTTCCCTGGTACAAGTAGTTTTCACCTATTGCTGGGACTTTCCCAATCCTACTTTCTAGAGTACAGACCTCAACTGTCCTACATTTATGGAAAATTCTGGTTCTTCTTTGTCAACGGCTTCCCACCCACAACTAATTCCACTTCAGTTGACTCTGAACCACATCTAACTACTAGGAACACATCATCTTTGGAAAACATGAGATTTTATTTCTGATATTCGAATTGAAATCATAATGCAGTGACTCTGCCTCCTTTCAGAGCACATGCAGTCTTAACCTTGCCCTGTATTTTAGGAATTGATCTATAATGACATGGAACAATAATTAATTCATTCATTAACTAAAAATGTAACAGAGTGAATGACCTTAGCAATTCTGCATGTTATTATCATTTATCTCTCATAAGACATAAATACCATTTATATATGTATGTTCTCCATCCTTGTGTAATTCAAAAACAGCTCCGATAAGGTTTATCATATTGAGTGCTAACAATTGAGTATGTGATAACATACAGGGGCCATATCATATACACAAAAACCAGAGTTACCCCCTCCACGAATTCACTAAGATACAGTTGACCCTATTACTCATGGATTCTGTATCTGTAAATTCACATTTTCTAAAAATTATTTGTAACCCCAAAAGCAACATTCAGAGAGATTTTGTGGTCATTGGTGTAAATGTACTTCAGTGAAAACTTTGAGCCATCTGTCCCATGCACACTTCCCCAGCTGAGGAGGTATATGGGAATGGCCACTCTGCCTTATTTTTCAGCTCTTGCAGAAAAGACCAGGGCAGGGAAGGGCAGTGCAGCACATGTCAGGAGGCTCCTGCTGTTAGGACAGGGTTTGAATCCTGACTCTGGCAAATCGTAGTGGGCAGCATCAAGCAATTCACTTAACACTTTGGAATTGTCTCTTGGGTAAAGAAAACAGAATCTAAAACAACAGGCTGTTTCTAGGATTGAGATTAAAGCCTATGAGATGGGTGTGTGTACTCTATACACAGTGGTCCAGAGAACATATAATTTTCTTCATTTTCTATTTGGGAAAGTAGCAGGAAATTCATCTGTATTACCCATGCTCTGTGTTTGCCAAACTGTTGGCCCATCAGTCTGAGATGTGCATTAGACTTCTTCCTTGTGACACCTTCTACAACCCAAGAACTGTGCCACTAAGTTAGAAGGAAAGAACACTACAGAATCAGGTAGTAAGTTTCTCATATGATTCACAGAATATATTAAAATTTCATATCAAAACAGCCAAAAAAAACTACTCAATTGAAATCTGAACACTTTGTATGTATTACTGTTTAGCAAAGTGCACTCAAAGGTACTATAGATCCAAAACTATTTATTTTACCTTGAATTTTTACCAAATAGCTATCATGTATTTTTAGTACCTAACAATTATTTTCAAAGATTTACTTAGAATCATACCAATCACACTCTCCAAATATTCTGTATATTAGGTGTTGTGTCCTGATGTAATGGATGAGAAAACTGAGGCCCAGTTTAGGTGCTTCCCCAGTGATCACAGCTGGGAGACAAAGTGTGTGGGTTCACACTGGTCTCTTTTCAGAGGCCTCCTAGGTGCAATGCTTTGCCACCTTGGTGCAGTTCACACAAGGAAGATGTGGCCTTAACTTTTGAGGACCATAGGCTGATGAGCCAAGACCTAAATGCACACATGGGTACCTTTAACCAACCTTGCTGAGATATAATTTATAATTAATTTATAATTAATATGGTGCATATGTTTAAATTTGATGCTGTGTATATCTATGGAATCACCCTACACTCAGAACATTCTTGTTGCCCTGAATGCCTCTTTTCCATCCATCACTCCCTGAGTTCCTGGCTCCATGTAACTGCTGGTGAGCTTTCTCCACTGTAGACTACTCTGCATTCTCTAGAATTTTACCTACTTGGAATCACATGTGAACTCTCTTGATGGCTACATTCAGTCCATCTACACAACAAGGGACTGCTGCTCAACTTAATTTAAGATGCCCATGACATCTCCTGCTCAAAGAGTCTCTCTGTCCCTCATCCCTCATGCTGGACCACCTCTACAGAGGAAAAAACAGGAAGAAAAAAGCTAGTCCTTTTATTCTAAAGAAATCCCTGCCCAAATTGCATTCTGCAAAGTTCAATTTTACCTTTTTAGAAAAGCACTACCAAAAATGGTGCCCCTTATCAAGACTATGCCAGCAACCAAGGCCCAAGGTTATGATTTGGTACAAACCTTATCATGTGCTTATCTATTAGATGTCTTCATTTAAGCATTTATCCACTTACAGGGAACATTTAAAATACACCACCAACACTTACAGTTTTATATAAGAGTCCTGTGCTTCACATGCCTAGAAAGACAGAGAGTCCACCTGATGAGCCCCACAGCACATGGTGCTGCCAGAATCCTGAACAGTTGTGACCAGGGCCCAGGGCTTCTGTGGAGTGTTTCTGGAGCATAGGTGCCATGTGCCACATGCACAGGTGTTGGGATTCTGAGCTTAAGTCTTCAGAGGGGTATATAAACCAGTCATGTAAAAGACAAATATTTTGCAGGATTAGCATAGTTTCAGAAGGAGAGGAATACTAAAGGATAAAATTATTTGTGTTTTCCAAACTTATTTTGAAACTACTTTTAGTGAGAAGTTATTGGGGATTGAACCCAGGAGTGCTCAACCACATCCCCAGACCTTTATTTTTTATTTTTTATTTTTTATTCCGAGACAAGGTCTTCTAAGTTGCTGAGGCTACCTTTGAACTTGTGATCTTCCTGCCTCAGTCTCCCAAGCCACTGGGTTTACAGATGTGTACCACCACAATTAAAGGAAACTTTTATATATATATATATATATATATATAGAGAGAGAGAGAGAGAGAGAGAGAGAATTTTTATATATTTATTTTTTAGTTTTCAGTGGACACAACATCTTTATTTTATTTTTATGTTGCACTGAGGATCGAACAAAGGGGCCCATGCATGCAATGTGAGCATGCTACCACTTGAGCCATCCCCAGCCCTGAAATTTTTTTTTAAAGAAAATAAAGTTTTGCAAAAAGAATGGTGTAAATTTGTAAATGGTGTTAACTGTAAACTTGTAAAAATCAGAAGCTAAGAATTTTATCTCTGACATTTTAGGGAAAGGAGAAAAGTAGCCTCTCACCACTTACTCCAGGTCACAGAAAGGCCCATGCTGAACACCTGGAAGAGGCAAGACATTTCCTGTTGTCAAGAGAAGTCTGGACACCCATGCTCACATGGTAACAATTTTGAGGAGGTCCAGGAAACCAGAACCCAACCTGGGTCAGAGAGGAAAGCCTGGCGCTTGGGCAGGTGTTGGTGGCCCAGTCAATCACCAGAATCCACCCCTTGATTGACTCTGAGTCAATCTAGCACAGGAAGTGCTGGCTGAATCCTGGCTACAATTCTCAGGTTCTGGCTGGCCTGTGTAGTAGCCACCGGTGTGAAATTACAGAAATTCTTAGTATAAATGACTTGCATGCCTGCTACACATCCCTTGAGACACAGCTCCAATATCACCTGCTCCACAAATTCACTACTGCTTATCAGCCATCACTCTCCAGTCCCCATATCACTTTGCACACAGCTTTAAAGGAACATTTCTAAATCGTGACCATTGAGGCTAAGGTCAGGCCTTAATCATCTGTGCAGCTTTAGCACCTGACAGCACAGTATGTGTTTGTAATGTAACAAGATTAATGAAGATTTAAGTTCCTGTATGCTTGAGCCAATGGCTTCTCAGGCCAAGTCTCCCAAAGTTCAGTTCCTGTGTGGCGTGTTCACAGACTTTGCCACGTCTTCACATCATAAACAACTTTCATTTCCCTCTTGGAAAGAAAGCCTAGTGGATCTTTGAATACTTTGAAATGGGAACAGGAGGAACTCTGCTGGTGACCCTCAATCTCTCCATCTCTCCAACAATCCCAGAAGGAATTCCTTGCTGTATGTTCATAATATTCACAGATACAACCTGTTCCTGTTCCTCCAGGTCACTCAATTTGGGAATGACTAGTAATAGCTCAGTTCTGCCCACCCAGCTTGGCCCTCAGCAGGAATTCATCCATGAGGAATGGGCTCCTTGCACTAAATGCATCATTTCCTGAGGTACATTAAAAACAATCTGATGGTTATTTGTTTTAAGTCCCACTGAATCTCATGTTATGTACCAGAAGTGGCACACATGCCATGCTTGAAGAAACTCTGAAGCAACATCTATAGATTGATTTTCAATGCCAGAATTTGAATTTCAGACAGCTTAGCAGAGACTTCAAGTACTAGGCAGTGGAAGAGCACTACTGACCCCATTGTCCTACCAGAAAGCTATGAGCATGACCAAGGCTGTGCCGTCTTAGGAGCAACATGAACTCTACACAGGAGGGGAGAGAGGCTCTAATTACAGACCCTAAATAAACAAAAAATAATAATAAATAAAGCCAACAATAACAAAAGCCTGGAGTATGGCTCAGTCAAGTATATCACTCCAAACAGCAAGTTTTCAGTAACAACAACAACAATAACAACAAAACACAAGACATGAAGAAGCACGTCTTAGCTCATACTCTACAAGAAATTATGACAGATGGGGTAATTTCAGCCACATTTTTTCTAATAGTTCTGGAGTGTGAGAAGCTGGAGGCCTCAGTGTTGGCAGACTTGGGGACTGCAGAGTGAAGAGAGCCTTCCTTGCCTGCACAGCCCTCCCTTCCGACTGTGTGTACACTGTCCTCAATGGGCTGGGCTTTAATGCATGCAGAGAGGGTCTGTCCTCTTCCTCTGATGGAGGACATGAGTCCCTTCATAAGGGTCCCACATTTATGACCTCATCTACACCTAATTATGCCTCAGAGGCCCACCTCCAAATATCATCACATTGGAGGTTAGGGCTTCAACACATGGATTTGATGGAAGGACACAAACATAGAGTCCACAGTAAACAGAAAAAGGTTACCCATACACAGAGGGTAAATGCAGGTTCCAGAAACTTCCTATGAGAACTCAGATGTTGATCATAGGAAAGATTTGAAAATATGTAAAATATATTATATATTATATAATATATATTATAAAATATATTATATAATATATAAACATATCACACATATTACATGTTATTATATATATATATAATTGTATATTTTTAAATAATAAAAGTATAGTAATTTGATGATGTCTTAATAGTTAAATGGACATAAAATAACTAAGGACATTTTCTGAAAATATCAGAAATCAAAATTACTTTTTAGAAAAAAAATCCAGAGATTAAAAAAAAAGCACAAAAATTGAAATAAAAAAATTAGAGAAGATCAAAGGTATAGATGAGGTGGAGAGAAAGAAGCAGCCAAGCTGAGAGATTGATAAAGATTATACAACCCAAAGAACAAAGGAAAAGACAACAAAGAAAAGTGAAGAGAGCATTAGAGAAATATGGGCTACCAAGCTCACCAATTGACATGTACCAGGAATTCTAGAAGGAGGAGAAGGAGCAGAAAAGTGGCTTAAAATAATGACTAAAATCATTCCAGACTTGATGAAATCATTATAGGTCCAAAAACTTCATGAAAAGTAGGATAAATACTGAGACTCACATTCGGACACATCACTGTAAGAATTTTAAAAGACAAATAGAATATAATACAAACATTAAAAGAAAAGTTATTCATCACATACAAGGGAAACTCAAATTAACACCTGACTTATCAGACATAATGGAACAAGAAGGTTAGAGAATACCATCCAAAAGGTTCAAAAGGGACTATCAAGAGTGGTATAGGCAGCAAAATTATTTTTCAAAAATGAAGACAAAACAATTACATTCCTGAAATTTCTTCAAGCTTAGAGCAAGATATCTATACAGTACTTTGAACCCACATTAAAAATTCTATTAAAAGTAATTGCCTAATTATAAAAGTATAAATGCATATTTGTTTTCCTTTCTTAAACTGATTTTAAAAGCAATTATCTTGAGTAGTATGTATACAATTGTACTGTTGGGTCCAAACCATGTAAAATGCAATACATTGAACAATAGCAGGAAAAAAAGGGGGTAGAAGGGATCACAGCTGCATGGAGTGGGAGTCTGACACCAAAGACTGGAGCCACAGAAACAAACCAAATGAGCACGCCAGGATGGTAAGTAAGGAAGTTAACTTAAAAATATTATGGACCTAATCTCCTACTATAAGCTTCATAAACTTACATGTTTATAACAATGCATTATTATAATATGCTATGACATATTTTATATGCACAATAATAATATCACAAAGATGGATAAGAGTTATATGGATGTAATCCTTCTGTGTCTCTTGAATAGCTGGATTAAAGGAGTGAACTACAGTGTCAGGCCTCCTTCTGTACCTCATAGGACTTATTTCTTACAGATATCTAAGTTGATATGGTAAGATGTGTATGATAACACTGTAGCAACTACTAAGAAATTTACCCCCAAAATAGTAAAAAATCATTAAAAGAATTACAATATTACATTAGAAAATAATCAGCTAGTGCAAAAGAAAATGGTAAAAGTGAAAGTGAAACCAAAATAACAGGAAAATAGGACGTGAAAAGTGTATGGAAGATGTAATCAATATATCAATAGAACATTTCTGTGAGTTGGTTTGATAGTTCAACAGAGACAGAGATCATCAGACATGACAGAAACAGGTCCCACTACATGATGCTTGCAGGAGAGGCACTTTATGTTCAGAGATGCACTAGGTTGAGAGAAAAAGGAAAAAGCTCTGTCCACACCACTCTATGAAAGCTACAGCAGCTATCAACAGGATGCAAGATTGATTCTGATAAGAATGGACATTTTTATTAGTAAAATTATCAAGGTATTAGGAAGAAATAGCAATTATAAACATTATATCTGAACTAATGAAGTTGATCATAGAAAAAAAATAGAGGAAATATACGCATAAAAGAATTGATACATTAAAAAATTAAAAAAAAAAAACCAGGCATCTAGGTGGGCTGGGGTTATGTCTCAGTGATAGAGCACATCCCTAGCATGTGTAAGGCCCTGGGTTCACTTCTCAGAACTACATATAAATAAATAAATAAAAATAAAGGTCCTTTGACAAGTTAAAAAAAAAAGGAAAGGAAAGAGAAAATAGCCATTTAGTTCAATTGACAAAGGAAAAAGGAAAAAGAAGACCCAAATAATTAAAACCAAGAATGAAAGAGGAGACATTCTTGCTACATTTAAAAAAAAGAAAAATGGCTACAAATGAACACCATGAATGGTTGTTTGCTAACAAATCAAAAAGCCTACAGAAAATGGACAAGTTTCTACAAAGAGAAAAAATGACTCCAGCTGACTCAGGGAGGAACCTAAAACCTGTACAGACCAGTAACAAGCTCAGGTGACATTGGTAATCACACAAAGAAAAGCTCACGCCCAGGAATCACAGCAAACCCACCAAATATTTAAAGAACTGACAGCAAACTTTGACAAACTCTTTCAAATAATACAAGAGGAAAAATTCTTCCTGATTCACCTCTATTAGGAAGAAACCTAGTGATAAAAGCAGGAGCAAACACCTCATTATCCAGAAGCCAAGTTCAGGTAGGACTGTCCTCATAACGGGCATTCATTTTGCTACAGATTCCTAATTATGGAACAGCAAAATGTTTAGAGGAAACCTGAATATAAATGGAGAGGGAAAGAGCCTGCCACTGACTACCACACGCTGAATCGTCTTTGACCAGTTAAAGTTGGAACTGGGGTGTGCCCTGCTTTGGGCCTTCTGTGACTTACCAAATCCTTTCACAAGTAGATACACAAAAGGCTGGGTTTTTCTTTAGGGTTGTAACCCCAAAATTGGAATCCATCTCACAGCTAGTAGCCTACATCTTCAAACAATTAGATCCCAGTGGCCAAGGAGTAGCCGGCTTATTTAAGAGCAGGACTACAAATGCTTTGCTGATTAATGAGGCCCCCAAATTAACCTTCGGAAAACCAAGGCTTAGACACCCCAAGTCCAGACAGCCTTAGGAGTCAAGGTAACATCCCCAGATCAAAGGGAAGATGGACAGATCTATCAGGGCATCTTATGGCTGCTCGTGGCACGTGCTGGAGGTTTCTCAGACTTTAAATATGGTTACTCTACTCCCAACCACAGCCCCCATGGATCATCAATGACAAAGGACTGCTGAGCAAACTCACTTCAGTGAGGCAGGCAGCTATGTCTCCTGACAGATGGAAGCATGTCTCTACAGAAGATATCAAAGTGATCTCTCAGGCTCCAAAACATGCCCACAGCCCTGCAAGCATCAAGCTCTGCACTGAGAACTCCCTGAACTGCCCACATCACAGTGCTGGCCCTGCCCATATCCAGCACCATCCTAAGTCTCCAGTGGCAGAGGCAGGCGGTGTCCTCAGCTTAAGCTGCCTCTCATCCCACATCATGGTGATGTGCTCTCTGTTAACAGGAGCCCCTTCCCAGCAGCAGACACTCCCATGGAAAAATGAGGGTGAACAATAACACATAAAAGAAAATGAAGATGATTTCACAAAACCCTGAGACCCCTGGTGTTTCCCTGCCTCCTCCATAGCCAGGCTCCCAAGTAACACTTTGCAGCATCTCCCTGCTCATCTGTCATTACTCAGCCAGCCACTCATTAATCACACCTTCACCAGCCACATCCCTCCATAGCATAGTCAAGGCAAAGTGCCCACAGATTTTCTCAGTGAAATCCAGGAGGGGGCTTTGGTCCAGTTTACTCATAAGGTTGCATGCTTTTAACCATCCCCTTCTTGCCATGGATTTCCATGATTTCTGTGACATTGCTCTCTGCTCCCTTTGTTTGAACTTCCTAAAGAAGGTGTATAGTGCTAGGAGCCTGGGGAAAAGATGATGTAGTCATGGCCCTTAAGGACTGAGTCTGGGGCAAACTTCTGGAGATATTCTGACTTCTTTAAGTTGCTTTTCTGCCTATTAATGATAATGATCTCATAAAGGAGGAGGCACCATAGACCTGGCCTTGAGAACAACCTGGAAGGCAAAGGAAGCCGAAGGTCTCCAACCCATCCTGGAGCTCCTGGGGAAGAGGAGCCAGGGTGTGGAGTGGGCACCTAGAGATGGAGCAGTCAGGAAAGGAAGGCTCAGGAGCATCAAGAGCAGCCTTGGAACAGAACTCACAGAACATTCCACAAGCACGTTGACCTCAAAATCATAGTCTCCACCCAAGCCCCAGCCTGCCACCATCCTTGTGTGAACCCTCAATAGTTCTTTTTTTTTTAAAGAGAGAGAGAGAGAGAGAGAGAGAGAGAGAGAGAGAGAGAGAGAGAGAATTTTAATATTTATTTTTTAGTTTTCGGCGGACACAACATCTTTGTTTGTATGTGGTGCTGAGGAACAAACTCGGGCCTCACGCATGCCAGCCGAGTGACTACTGCTTGAGCCACATCCCCAGCCCCCCTCAATAGTTCTTGCTGTCAAGTCCTCTATAGGATTTCTTCCAGAACTCACATCTGGGAAGGAAGCACCCACCCTGTGTACATGTGGGCTTCACCCTGTGACTATGGGACAGTGATGCTCCTTAAATGGTTAAGCCACAGCCCTGTAGATTAAGGAGGCTGGGTGAGATTAGCCTAGATTTTGATGTTCACATGGAACCTGGAGTGTACATGGTTAAAGATGTCTGCTCAGTAGGCAGAAAATGATGGACTTTGTAGTGTCCTCTTGCCCTGGGACCTCACTTGGAATTAGGCAGTGTTTACTGTCCCAGGGAGCCAGGACTACCCTGGAACTAGTTGGCTGACTGCTGGGTTCCCTGGGGATGTCCCTTTGTACTCGGTAAGCATTTCTTAAATTGATGTTCATTTGACCCATGCTAAGGGGTAGCAAAGGGAGGAGTTTTGTCTATACTTGGGACAAAGGTTGAAAAGGGAGGAAGTCTAACCTCTGAGGTGGGCCAGTGCAGGCAGTGGGAGAAACCCCAGAAAATAGCTAATGTAACATCCCTGGATGCTGCTCCAGGAGGATGCTCTCTTCAGAGTGACGCCAAGGCTGTGGGGTCCTCTGATTGCAGAGTGGTCCAGCCTTGAACTCCCTCACTTGGTCTCTCCTCTGTCCTGTTGGTGAGAGTCTCTGCTACCCCTCACTCTTACAGTGGCTGGTTGTGCTCGAGTTCACCTGCTCTTTGAGATTCACAAAAACACACCTGCACACTGTGGAGGCCTCCAGCCCCCATGCAAGGAGGTTAATCCACCGGCAGGACAAGCAACCTGGTGACATAAATCAGGGACTCTGCCTAGTCATTCAGGGACACAAGCCCTTCACAGGCAAACATTTTCATTGCCATCTTTATTCCCTTTGGATCAGGTGGTGAGATGTTTCTGTGACAATGTCTCCATGTCAGCAGGAAAGTGTAGAAGATGAGACTTTCTTTTTTTCTCTGAAAGAATGCAGAGAACAAACTGTCCACCACAGGGACAGAGGGCAAATGCAATCCTGGGCCTGGGCTCATGGTCTGACAGCAACACATGGAGGCCTGGTTCCAGCTACCCAACCACCTTCAGCTCTGCATAGCTGAGCCAGGTTCCCATGGTGTTCTCTCCAGCAGTGGCTGGAACTGACCTCGGTATAGGACAAAGTGGTGGGGTGGAGTGCACCTGAACCCATAGATACCCACCCCTCAAGTGATCAATAAAAGCAGCTCCTTTATTTGGATAAGATTGCCATGGGGGTGTGTGTCTCTGATTAGCACCATACCTTTTGATTTCCCTAAAGGTACTTCACAATGCCAGTTCTTGGGGGGCAACCGCAGAATGTTGGGAAGGCAAGCTGAACTCATGCCATGTGAAATAAATAGCTGCAACACATCTACTTATGCACAAAACTGGTGGTTTCCTTTTCAATAGAATTCTCTAAAGGGAGGAGTAATAGCGAGATGACTGGGAAATCCATAGAGGAGCATTTCAGGACCCCAGAAAACAGCTCACATTACCATCCAGACTCCAAGCTTCTCCCCAGCATTAAACACACATAGCAATCACCAGTTTAGGGAAAAGAATCCCTCAAGACCCCCCCTACTGGACCCTCCCTCCCTTGAGACTCCCCACTACACTCTCCTTTGCTGCCTTCCTCCCCAGCCAAATGCTGGGATACAGGGAAAACCAACATCATGTGTGGCAGATGTTGGTAGCTGCCCATCTGACAGCCAGTCTCCATTTCTGTCCTTGCAGGAAAACCCTGATGTGGCGGGAGGGGCCCAGCAGCATGCCCAGCCACAAACAGGTAGCCCTCTGTAGCAGGGTTCCCACACAAGAGATTCAACCCTCTGAGGATCAAAACTATAGGAAATCACTACACCTGTCCTGCACCTGCAATTCTCCTCCTCATGATGCCTGAATGATACAGTGTGGCAACACTGTCCAGAGTCTGTGGGCTGCACCATGTATTATGAGTGACCAGAGAGGACTGAAGTCCACAGGAGGAGGTATATGAGGTATATGGGCCCCATGCAAACCCTGCCATCCTACAGAAGGGCCTTGAGCATCATGGGATTTTGGTATCCAAGGAACATCCTTGGACCCAGCTCCCCACAGACACGCACTGATGGCTGATGTCACATTCTCCACTTTCCCAGGGGCAAGCTTGGGGACAGGAGCAGCCTCGTCATTGGGCAACAGTCAGAGATGTTGATTGACATTTCTGGAAGTGTGCCTTAAGGGGAGCAGAATCCAATGCATAAGGGCTTTTGCCCCATATCTCCATCCTTTCTGTTGAGTGAAGTACAAATCTGATGGCCATGACTGTAGCAGCCACCTTGTAACTGTTGAGAGCCACAGCGAAGTCAGTATGACGCCGACATATTGCCAGAAGGAATGGTTGAAAAGTGATGCCAGCGAACCATTGAGATGATGATTTGAGTTAAGCTGTATATAATTGCTGTGATGCTGGATTGATTGAGTTGTATATGGACCCTGCTCTGGGAATAGGGTGGCACTGGGAATCTGCCTGGGGCGCCCTCTACTTTGGAGTTCCCATGCAGTTCTCATGGGGGTTCGGGGAGATTGGGCGCCTGGAGCCCGGTGGAAGGAGTGTGTTCCCCAGTAGTGTGTGTGCAGTGCCAGTGAGAGTTGGGGAATAAAGAATTGCTTTTTGAACCTACATGGCTTTGTGGTGGCTCGATTATTTGTGCCAAGACAGACTGCGGCATTTGGTGGCCCATGCGGCGAATGCCTGAAGCTCAGAGATAAGTGAAATTGCTCACCCCTGAGGAAGAGCGAGAGAATTGGTGACCATTTCAAAAAACAATGTGTTCTTGTTTTGATTTATTTTGTATTTATTTCAAGTTGCCTGTCCCTAGAACTTTCTCAGGCAAACTGGGGAAAATAGTTGGCTCAAGGTTTGAAGTTATTCACCACCGAGGAAGGGAAATTGTTAGAGGAAGGAGGCACCCCAGTAAGACCAAGAACAGTTAGGGCATATGTTGATACAATACAAAAATGTAGCCCATGGTTTTTTAAAGAGGAGTTGTTGAATATATCACAATGGGACCATCATGGTATCCTGTAGAAGGATTTTTTTCAACAAGAAAGAGATGGCTACTTCTGTTTACTACACTTGTCTAAGATCTTGGTTTTTACAGACATCTGATTAATTTACAAAGCTAAAGTGCTGAAACATCAACCACTAAATATGAAATCAAGTACTCTTATTAAGTTCCATAAGGTAATATATTTAAACGTGTGTTTTTGTAAATTGGTAAATGAAAAACAGTTTAATATTGCTTTGTGTCTGTGTCTTTACTGAAACAAGATTACTAAAAGTTAAGATTCTATCAGGTGTAATTTATACACAAAGAGTATAATAAGTTTCAGTTGGGTTTCAATTAGAGTATTATAGTACCATAAAAAACATGAAAGTATTTCATCTTATTAAGTGGAGTAATTTACCAAAATTCAGAAATTTTATAAGGGTTATTTCAGAATGTGATTTTTTTTAAAAAAGGGTAATGGCTAGAAAAGAGATATAAAAAGATTCAAGATGTGAAAATATATTTTAATATGGAAGGTTGAAGGAAAAAGAAATGTTTCTAGATGAGATAATCTTTGTGTGGTAAAGAAAAAAGTTGTAAAATGTCTAAGTAAGTTACAAAAGGTTTTAAAAGGTTAAATTAAAGGTGGTTAAGATGCCTTCATGGCAGAGGAAAGATTGCATCACTCAAAGCCTAGCTAATCTTAAAAGCATTACTGCTTTCAGATTTTTGATGGGCTCCCTTCATGCCAGAGACAATCCACAGGGACAAGGCATAGTTGAAAGAGCTCATCAAACTATTAAAATGTACTTATTAAAGAAAAAAGAGGGAATTGGAAAGGGGTATATATTCCCCAAAGATAAACTTAAAATAACCCTTTTTACTCTAAACTTTTTAAATTTGGATTCATCAGGACTTAGTGCTGCAGAAAGGCATATGTGTCCAAAAAATGTACATAAGCCTAAGGTACTTTGGAAGAATATTCTAACAGGACAATGGAAAGGTCCTGACCCAGTGATAGTCTGGAGTCGGGGGTCTGTTTGTGTGTTTCCACAGGGGGAACAGCAGCTGATTTGGGTTCCAGAGAGACTAATTAAAGTGATTTCTACAGACCAAAAAGAAGATTACTTGGCTCAAATCCATAACAGCTGATATCCTTACATCTGCAACAGTGGTTCTCCCACACCTGGAGGCTAATGAATAATGAACACCATTAGAGCCTATTTCAAATGTAAAAAACCTTGGGGCTTGCTTGTGGGAATACCTTCAGACCCATTATGCAAGTTACAGGAAAAAGGATGGGATATCCAAAGAAGAGTCAAACCCAGGTGGTAACCAGGATGCCTTTTTCAATATCTATTTTATTATTGCCTTTTTCCACATCATGAAGTTCTATTTTATTTTTTGAGCTCATGCAGATTTAGGTTAATGTTTTTCTGATCAGTTCTATTTTTGGACTGTGGATTTTTTAAACATTGCAATGGAGATTTCACCTTTGAAAAGCTACAAGGCCTTTACTATTATGTTATGTCTTGTATGTATTGTGTTATGTGTGCACACTTGTTTTTTGTTGTATGTCTGTATGTGCATATTTCATATATCGTATATGAGGAGCACTCATGAAAAAATGGATCCAAATATTTTTTTTTTATTTATGTGATTTAAATGGCTTAATTTAAATTGGGTAAACAGCTGTTGAAGATTGTTTTAATATGTGAACAAAAAAAGGAGGTTAACAGATCTGTTTGTTTACTTTCACCTTTCCTTTTTATTATATTCAATAATTCTGTTCAGGATAATGTAAATTGTTTAGAAAATTGCTTTCTTTTAGTGCCTGCTGCAATGTTACATTATTTTTTTAAGCCCATTGCCAGAATTCCTATCTTCATCCCAGTGCCAGGTGAAGACAAAGATAAAACCAAACTTCAGCTTCTATGATAGCTATTATAACAAACTGTATAAACTGATGCACAATGAATAATGTAACTCAACAAGTGATGCTCGATCAAGGAGTTGATTTACTTTGGGAAGAAATGAACATATTAATAGATTCCTCTGCTTTGAACTGCTTGAAGAACTTGCCTGGACTATGTATCACTTGGATGCATTGTGAACTATCTGTTGGTGCAGCGCATTGTGGTAGTGCTGGGGTGTCTTTGCTGATGATGTCAATGGTGGTAAAATTTTTCCAAAAGGGACCGTCATTTGGCTTGGTGTTGTGGCATTTTGCATCCTCCTCTCTTCTGCTTGTGATGGTCTAAAATTTGGGGGCCAACCCAAGGTGAGGCAAAGAACCTCACCACCCCACTGGCACCAAGGCCAAATTTGGGGGCCAACAGAGGTGAAGCAAAGAACCTCACCCCCCAATGGCACCAAGGAAAAATTTGGGGGCCAAGAAAGGTGAGGCAAAGAACCTCACCCCCCCACTGGTGCAAAGGCCAAATTTGGGGGCCAACAGATGTGAGTCAAACAACTTCTCCCTCCCAATGATGCAAAGGCCTATCCACAAGTATGGCTGTATGCTGGACCAGTAGCCAATGATGATGCAATGGTACCAACCTAAGACAGGAGGCTGACGACTTAAGGTCAGTTCATCCGATGATGGGAAGGACCATATATAGTATTAGACAACCTAAGACAGGCAGTGTCCCTAAGTCACATGCTGTTGTTTAATTAAACAGAAAGGGGGAGATGTTGAAAGCCACAGCCAAGTCAGAATGATGCCTGGCATATTGCCAGAGGCAATGATTGAAAGGTGATGCCAGGGAACAATTGAGATGATGATTTGAGATAAGCTGTATATAATTGCTGTGATGCTGGATTGATTGAGTTGTATATGGACCCTGCTCTGGGAATAGGGTGGCTCTGGGAATCTGCCTTGTGCGCCCTCTACTTTGGAGTTCCTGTGCAGTTCTCGCAGGGGTTCGGGGAGATTGGGCACTCGGAGCCCGGTGGAAGAAGTGTGTACCCGAGTAGTGTGTGTGCAGTGCCGGTGAGAGTTGGGGAATAAAGAATTGCTATTTGAACCTACAAGGCTTTGTGGTGGCTCGGTTATTTGTGCCCAGCCAGACTGTGGCATGTACCAATGAGGAAAAGGCCAGGAGTCGTAAAATCCTTGATGCTCAGACATCCTCCATCCATCAGACTAACACCTTCCTGTGGCAATTCTGGCCTTAATTATACCCCTTTTTTAGTGATGTCCATGTTTTCTGGGGTTACTACTACATGCAGCTGACCTTGATCCCTATAAGAATTGGCTCTCAGATCATTTATGCTCAAGCCCCTCCAATCCAGCTTTTTCTCCAGAGTCCATCAAAACACCTTATCCAAGTCACTCACAGCATCCCTGGACAACACACCCAGGACAAGTCATGCTCTGGCCTGCTCCCTCTGCAGCATACAGCCTGCTGCCTCCTGGATTGATTCTCCTTCTCCTGGCTGTGCGAGGTCATGCCCTCCTGGTTCTCTGCCACTTCTCTGTCATGGTTTTGAGGACAGATCATTTGTGAACCTGTTCAATGCAGGAGTCCTTCAGGACTGGTTCATAAACTCTCTATTCTTTCATGATTTTTACTGAGAAAATCTCATTCTTTTTGTGGCTTCAGTTATTATATAAAATTTCAAGATGCACCTAGAAGTCTATACCTCTAGGCAAGAAATGGGAAAAAGGTGCTTGGAGTACTGCATACATGGCATACATTAAGTACATCTGAGAAGCAGACCACTTACCACATAGGCACAACCCTGAGCATGAGGCCATGCGTTGCACTCCTTGTGCTTGCTCTATGACCCACTCTTTGATTGGTTGATGCCAGCACAATTAGCAGAAATTGCATTGGGGGCTGCTTGTAATCTTTTGAGCTATTGCCTCTGTGTGTGTGTGTGTGTGTGTGTGTGTGTGTGTGTGTGTGTGTGTGTATTTACTGCAAAATAAAATCAGACCTGCTTCCAGCTTGGAATCCAGAGGTCTTGAGTTGGGACTCCACCACCACCACACTCTACTCTACCATATTCCATGGACCTCCTCACTGGACAAGAGCAACCACACACAGGAGGTGGAGATTCTAAATGTCAGCCCCAAAGTTCCATGGCAGGGGCACAGCAATAACAAAACCAGCAAGAAGTAGCCACCATAGCTCTTACAAGTGAGTGCTGATCCAGGGGAGGTCCCTCCCCACACCTGCATATGTTCAGTCCATTCTGGAACAACCTGAGAGCAGGGGGCTGCCAGCTCACCTTACACAGAGGAACCTAAGGTGTGTAGAGCTGGAGGACCTCATCTGAGCCATGGAAGAGCCATGGCAGCCAGGCTCCAGGCCCTGGGCACTGGCCTCTCACCCATACAGATACTTACATGTGTCCAAGTTGAGGACATAGCCTGCAGTGCCATTCCAAGGGCCAGTAGAAAATTGGAGGAAACCTTATGCCCACCAGCCAGTGATAAGTAGACAGCTTGCACCAGAGGGCAGCAGCAGATGAGTGTGGGGACAATCCTCAGGGAGGTGCCCAAGGCTCAGGCAGAGGCACAATGATGAGTCTACACACAGCAGCACCAAGCATGAGGTAAACACCAGCTGCAAGTGAGTTGGCTCTGGCTCAGTGGGTGGGGGCTAAAGGAGGGTGCCAGCAGTAGTGTGGGCTCTGTCTATTCTGCACTCTAGTTTTTCTTTTATAAGGAAAATATTCACTGAATCACTTCTATGTAATGTTAACTTTAAATGTCATTGGCAAATAAGATGATGACAGAGGACACACGTGATGTGATCACCCATGTGTGTTACCAGAGACAGTGGGAACCACAGATGGGGAAAGTCAAAGGTGTTGGCTGGGGGGGGAAGAGAAGGTGGCAATTTTTCCAACATGGTGGGTGATTTTTCTATATATGAGAAGGACAGCCCCTGGAGGCCATTGGACAGGGTAAAGAAGGATGGCTCCTGGAGGCCACTGGACAGCCTGGGGAAGGATGGGCCTTGGAGGCCACTGGAAAGTGTGGGGAAGGGTGGATCCTGGAGGCCACTGGTTGTCATGGGGAAGGATGGACCTTGGAGGCCACTGAACAGTGTGGCACATGGTAAACACTGCTATTCTGGCCCTGCACACCAGTTAGGAAGCACTTGGCCCAGTGTGGTGTTACCATGGTGAGGAGTGTCATCCGTGACATAATTGACTCTCCTCAGAGTTTCTGTTTCAGATCAATATTCCAAATATGTGAAATAAAACCAGTGGACCAGACTCCAGGGAGCACAGGGTGGGAGCTATGGGGAGAGTTGGAGGGCAGTGCAGTGGGAGGCAGCGCAGCGGGGGACCTGAACCCCTTCAAGCCCAGATGCGCTGCCCAGAGCAAGGCACAAGGTGGTCCTGCAACTGCTGCCAGGTCAGCTGTGACAGTGCAGCAGATGAGGGCCAGGCACATTTGTGGCACCTCCACCCTCGACTATGCCAGCAGCATGTGACTACCCAGGGCAGAGAGCAATGGCGGGGTCTCTGCATCTATAAAACAGGCCTGGACACAATGACCCCGGCCTCCTTCAGGGACTGCAAGGGTTAAAGCAATAACAAACCAAGTGTGGCTTAACACAGCCTGGGTGTCCCCAAGCTATCAACCAGTGCCATGATTTATGTACACTCAATTTCCAAAACCGCCACCTCAGATAGCACCATTAGTGTAGATGGAAGACCCCCTTCACACACAGCATCCTAGAGCTTTGGAAGCCAGCACACCCCTAGCAACTCCAGGCTGCACACAGACCCAACGCATCTGGCAGGGTAAACAAGGTGGGCATCACGAGCACTGCTCAGAAACACCTGGCCAAAGGCAGCAGGTGTGCTGTGCAGTTCTGTCTCTCTGGGGAACATTCACCTGCCTTCCTCTCTAGGTTCTTTTGAAACCCTAGCTCTGAGCTCTAGGCTTGATCTGCGTGCCAGTGCAGCTTCCAGAGGAGTGCCTGTGTCTAGGCACAGTTTACTTAAGGAAAACCTGTGTTTTATCTGGGAAGAAGATGATAAAAAACCTGGAATTCTGGTGCCACTTGAGGGTCAATCATCAAACAGGCAGCTATTTTTTTTTTCATTTTTCACAATAGCCAGATATGGAATGGGCATAAGTTGAAAAAGAAAATGTGGTGGCTATATATGATGGAATATTTTTCAGCCATAAAACATAACAAAATTCTATCATTTGTAGCAACATAGATGACCTCGAGGACCTTAGTTTAAATGACATGAGCCAGGCAAGAAAAACAAATACAGCACATTCTCATATACGCATAGCACCTAAAAGAGTAGATCTTTATAGAAGCAGATCTGGGAGGGAAGGAGTCGGGTGGAGAGAGGACGCTGATGGGTGCCAGGTGCCACTGGAGAGTATGAGGAACTTTTAATGTTCTACAGAGCACAATGGGTGATTGACAACTATATATTTCAAAATAGCTAATAGGAAGGATTTTGAATGTTGTCAACACAAAGAATAAATGTTTGAGATGGTGGATCTGCCAGTTGTCTTTACTTGATTACATACTACATGCATGTGTTGAAATAAATTGTACTCACTTATAGGTGGGGAAACCATGCCACAGAGAAAAAGTAACTTTTGCAAGTCACACAGCCTATTTGTGGCAGCACCAAGATTTGACCCTGTGCTTCAGAGTCCATGTCTTAACCACTGGAATACACTACCTATAGCTTGTATAATCAGCCCAGCAGGTTCTCTTTATGAACCAAGGAAATGCTGTTTCACAAACCAGGGATAAAGTTCCCCGGGATCTCTCTTTGTCCAGGAAATATTGCATTTATTGGGTGAGGGCCACATCATTTCAAACTCTCTTGGTGTGTCACAAAGACAGACCCCATCTCCAGCCTCATGCTGCCCCCAGCCCTGTCTGCTTCCACACTGTGCCCTCAGGACTCTGCCAACAGGCTTTTGGCTTTTCAAGGGTTGGTGAGACTTAGATACACCTGTTTCCAAACACTACCTCATTACTGGAGAAGAACCAAGGTCACTTCTGTTCACCCTGGCACTGTGCAGCATTCAGATGGAAATGCAACAGGAGGCATGAGCACAGCTCCCACAGTCCCCTGCCCGATATCCACAGCATTGATAGGAGACCTTACCAAATCCCATGCACAGCCACGTGTGGATCCAGGCCTCACTGGAGCCCAATGCAGTGTGTCACATCCTATTAAAGGACATGATTCAGACAGACAGTCACCTAGGTTGAAAGATCAGCACCTTCCCTGGACCTAGAAACATTCTGAGAGGAGGCATACAGCAGGTACAACAGCCACGTGCCACATGGCAACAGAATAACTGATCACCGTACAGTGCTCCATCCAGGACTCAAATTTGGCCCCCTCTGGCAATCAGCCAAGGTGGCCAGAACATGGGAAGAGCTCTCAGCCCTTTCTGGCTTTATGCCTCTGCTTCCACTCCCCCAGACAGGGGAAGCCATAGATGCTCCCCAAGCTCATTACTTACCCTGACCTGCCTCCACCTCCTAGCCCTGAGCCTCCATCTGGGCACATGAGGCTGCCTTCCTCTTCTGTCCCATATGAACTCCCCACATCTCTTCCTCCTTGGAGTGTCTGCCAAGCACAGAGATGGTGGCAACTTTTCACCATCACCAGCTCTAAAGAGAGCCCTGTTTGCTTCATTTATTTTCAGCATCTCAATGAGGTTTTTCTCTGGCTGTTACATAAAACAAAATAAACCATTGAGGTGCTTTCATGATGCAGCACAGACCTCTTCCAGAAAAGTCCACCAGGAGTGTAAAACAAGGCCTCTTTACTTGCACACATAGGCCCAGACCCCAGCCTTGCCCCAGTGGCACTCACTCCGTGTGGCTGCTTTTATGCTGCATCAATAGAACCAAGAGGCCACCAGGGTTGGTGTGGCCCACAGTGCCACCTCCCACCCAACCCCTTCCAGAAGCTCACTTCCTGGCCTGTCTCCTGGCTCTCTCCTCCTGTTCCTGAGGGGCTATTCCCCACATATGGAGAACTGCAGAGTTTGTTGCCAAGGACAGGTCAGCACACACAGCAGTAGTGGACCCCACAGGTCCCTGGAGTGCTTCCAGCAGGCCTGGCCTGGCCGGGAAGGTCTGCTGCTTGTTTAGCCAAGTACGTGTGGATACTGGCCCATGAACCCTCCTTCTTGGAGCATTTTCTAATGAGGGCCTGCAACAGTACGTAGCTGCCACTGACAACTCAGAGCAAGGCATAAGGATCCCTCAAAATGAAACCATCAGAAAGGACAAGCTCTATCTTCTAGAATCCAAGGGAGAACAGATCATTAACTTAGGTCACAGCTATTGCAGGCAGTCAGAGGTGGTACTGAGTCCATGCCTCCAACACTTGGTGCTGGGTCACCTCTCTGCCTCTCAAGTCCTGTGCTCCCCTCTGTCACGCTCCTTTCCCAATGACCTGCCAGCCTCTGCACACATATGAGGGCCTCAGCTCTCTCCCTCTGGATAAGAGATGTCCTGGCCACTTTAATGCTGGCTGTGTTTATTTTTGACAAGGTCCAGCCAATGACCAATGCCATCTAGCAGCCCATAACTTGGAGTTTCTAAGAATTAACTGCCACTCCACCTGACCTGGCAAAGCCTCTTACTGGAGAGTGAAGTGGTCTGTCATGGAGCTGCTGGTCAGAGAGACCATAAAAGTGGTTGTATCCCCTTCACAGGTGAGGTTAAGCAGGACAGAGAGGACCATGTTCTCCTCCAGGCTCAACAGGGACCACAGCAGTTCATCATAGGTCAGGTAGATCACCACGATGCAGATACGCTCCCATGTGGAAGGTGCCTGTGTGGGGCTGTCCTGCCCCAAGTGGATCTTGTCCTTCCACTTGCCCTCCTCCTCCAGAGGATGTTGGCCCACTTCATCAGCTACATGACAGCCGAAGAAGAGTTCCATGGCTGTGCACCCTTGGGCTCCAGGTCCAGGTTGGAGCTGAAGGCAGGCTCTGTGGATGAAGAAGGACTCCAACTCGGCCTTCAGCCTGTAGTTGCACCTGAAGTCCTGCTTGGACTCGTCAAGATGGAGTACGCCTTAGCATTGGTGATGTGCAAGCTGGAGGTAAGGAAGGCAAGCAGCAAAGAGAACCTTTGCATGCTATTCACCACAACTCGACCCTCAACCACTGTGAGGAAGACAGCAAACCAAGAGGGAGACCCTGTTCTGCTATGTGAGGAGATGACCCAATGGAGTCTCTGCCTGGCAACCAGTAAGTCACCAGCCAGCCATCAGGAAAGTCCTATAATTCCATAAAATTTGTTCATCAGGACCATCCCCCAAACCATGTGGAGTGGGAAGGAACCCAGATGGCCATTGATCCCATGACCCTGAGGCACACAGCTGCCTCCCCAAAGGGCAAACTTTATTCCTCCGGATCTCGATCTCACAGAGAGAGCCCCACACTCAAGTATGGGGTCATCTTCATGGCCCATTACCCTTCAGTGAACAAAGCACCCTCCACATCCAACACCCACATGGGGCCCACCCAGTTTCAGGACTTGGCGGCTCGTGCTTCTCTCCCTTCCATGGGTGACACAACTCAGAAGCTGAGATACATCCAGAATCAGTGAGAGGAGTAAAAAGCTTTGGCTTAACATTTCCACTACTAGAAATCTCTCCTTCTGAATATTCGACCATTTGTTGCCTCGGCTAGAACTGTGAGCAAACTACAGTATGTGCTGGAGCCTATGCTGGGACTTGAACCCCAGCTCAGCCATATCCTTACTGAGCAACATGTCAAAGGGATTAACCTCTCTGTTCTACAGATTTCCTCACATAAAGTAGGATATAAATGCAGTTCTTACCTCCCTGGCTGCAGTAAGGATCTATGAGTTAATATATATGAAGCACTGAAAAGAGTACTGGCCTACATAAACAACCCATCATTATGTCCTCTCACTTGCCCTCCTCCTCCAGGGGATGCTATGTACCTCCTCCTCCAGGGGATATTATGTACCCACTAGTGCCACCATACATCACTGTAACCTGACTAAAACCTGACCAAGAGGAGGCCTGATATTGTTACAGGGGCATGCAGACAGCAATGGGCACAGGAAGTAGCTATGTGAATATACTTAAATATAAAAACACTATTACTCAGGAGGGAAGTTCACAATGTGTCACGAAATATAAAAAACAAGTTATAACTGGTCATCACGACAGCTTGATTGCGTCCCCCAGAAGTTCCTATGGGGAAACTTACCTCCCTCACAAAGCAGTGTTGGGCAGTGGAGCCTCCTGGGAGTTTCTTAGGTTGTAGGGGAGCCTCAACAATGATTCCCACCTTCCCTAAGGGAAGCAGGAGCTGAGTGTCCTTTTCTTCACTGGGTGCACACACACTTGCCCTTCCATGGTCTGCCATGAATTACAGCAGCAGGAGGCCCACACCAGAAGATGAGCAGGAGTCAGCACCAGGCTATGCTCTCAGAACTATGGGCCAAAATAACATCCATTCTTTATTAATCACCCAGACTTGGGTACTCTACTATAGTAACAGAAAACAGACTAAGACAATCACATATGATCTCACTTGGGGAAATTTTTAAGTAATGTGTATGTGTATGTATTTTAAATGCATATGTACTTACTTTAGGGTATCTAAGAAACCACAAAGGAAAAGATTTTGGGCATTGAACACATGTGTTTCTCTTTTCAATGTGTAACCACATCATCAGCCCACCAGAACTGGACATAAGGTTCCCATTTTAACATCTCAAACATTTAAGGAAAGTCCAAGGACAGACTTAAACTCTGATTTACTTACAGATATGGGAAAGAAATTAAAATAACTATGAAACTCACCATGCTCTGTTTTCTTCAGGGACTGGTTTATTTGTTTATATTCTACACAGGAGTTTAACACCTCTTGAAAATTGATTAACAAGATGTTTAAGACTGCACCTTCTCTCTTTACTGTCACCAAAACCTATATTTCACCTGCAAAAACAGGCTGGGTTTACACTCCTGTTCCCCTATAACTCAAGCTAAAAGCAATACAAATTGCATCTGAAAGCTTCTATGGAAAGCCAAAAATGATGGCTGCAAGTGTCTTGTTTTGCCCTTAATCCAGGCTGCGGCAGAACATGATACCTTAATTCAAGGCCATTGATGAAGCCCTGAGCCTGTCCTGAGACAGGCTCAACACCCAACCTGAGATGCTGATGCCCCCTACTCCCCAAGTGTCATCTAGAAGCACATCCTCCTTCTTGTTGGCACCCCTTGACTCCCAGCCGCAGGCTCCCCATCAGGTATCTTTGAGTTTCCTAGAAGGAGCAGATGTTCCTCTTTTTCATCCAGAGACATAGCTCCAGCTCCATGTCTCCTCTATTAAAAAAAAAAAAAAAACAGGAGGAGCTCAGCATAAGCTGCAGGCTTACCACAGGGGTCCCCCTGAAAGCACAGAGACACAGCAAGGGGGATACCCAGGAGCAAAACTTCTGAGGGAGAGCTCAGCCCAGTCAGTATTTCAACAAACATGTGCAAGAGAGGAAGCAGGGGGCAGGCAGTAGAGGCCACCTTCAACTGGAACATGGTGTGTGCTGCAGAGTCCAGAGGCTGCTCTGCCGCTGGCACCCAGAGGGGCTCCTGACTCGCTCATGATGTGAGGAGTGGGACTTGGTGCTGACAGCAAGGGCACTGTCTACATCCTGTAGTTGCAACCCCTTCTCCAGGCAGAATCCCTCCCAATGCCTACATCCTAAGCAAAAGGCAAGATAGTTGATATTTATTCCCAGTATCCTTTCAAAAAAATAGATAAATTATTCCTTAAGGACACTTAAAATATCCCTCTAGTAGAATATGAGGTATCCAGATATGGATGCTAATTCTCCATCCTGAGACAGATGAAGGTAAAGCAGCCATGGTGTGACCATGAGGACCAGAATTAATTACATGCTAAGAACACAATGCAGGAAGTCAGAGGAGCTAACCACAGCATGAGACAAAAAAAATTTTTTTTAAAAATCCTGCTTGGCTGAGCTATTGTGGCCAAAGTTTCCACTACTTATAGATAAATATTATCCAAAATAAAAAAAAATAAAAAACAAATGCAGATAAATAAGCTAACGCTTATCTACATTTTTAACTTAGAGCTACATTTTTAACTCAAGTGCTTAAGGTAGTAGAGTAGCACATGTTGTTCTAGAAGTAATCACAGAAAACTGAAGGCTTTGGGGAGGGAGATCAAAGCTATGGTGCAATGGAAGGCTCTCATCTGTCTTTGAACATCTTCCAGCACCACCATCTCTAGGTTTGGCTGAGGGTGAGTGGGCGGGGTCTGCATGAACCCCAAGGCACAGACTTCTTGTACAAAATACTGGATGCTGAGTGTAGAACAAAGAGGGTGAGGTGTCACTTCGATGGGGGAGATGGCCATGTGTCAGGATTTAAAAATACACAACCCCCCGCCCTGCCCATAGCTCCCCAGCCAGGGACCTTTCCAGCCTTTCCTGTTCCCAGGTGTGTCCATAGGATTGCTTCTGGCCAATGAACTATGAGCCCAACTGTCACACATCACCTGAAGCCAGAATCAATAACTGCCTCCTGTGACTGGGGACAAACGGCACATATGGAAGCCCTAGAGTATAGCGGAGCCACCTATGGGAAGCAGCCTGGGTCCCTGATCCCCACTTGGAGGACCCTGGCCTGCGAGACATACACACCCACCCCTGTGGGATCTGAGCAAGAAGTCTTCTTAGGTGGTGCTGAGCCACAGGTGGAGAACCCTTGCCTGCGAGAGTAGTCACAGCCAACAGTGAGAACCCACCATATGCCATCACGGAGTCTGGTCGAATGTTGACACTCATCATCAGGCCCCTACTAAAAGACTAAACCCCCTGCACATTTCCTTCTCAAGGTAAACTGTTTTGTTAGCAAGGAGGAAATAAAGACAGGAAAACAACAGGGAAGAACTGCTGAGCCAACATGTAGGATTTCCGGGGTGCCCCAGTTGTAGAATGTGCATTATTAAATGGATTATATTGAACTCTTAGTGACAATAATTATGAGCTCCTATAGGCACTGTCATCTGTTAAACAGCAGGAAATTTTGATGACCTGTACTAATTTTCATTTATATTTATTCTAATTTGGACACCTTGGAGATTGTTCAAATAAGAGAGAGAAATTCACTAAGCAATCCTGCCAGGTCTGCTACTATCTGATGGGGGGCAGTTGAGGTCAGAGGAGGCAAGGAGATACCTGGACTGCAGCCAGGCTGCCAGTTTATGCCTCAAGACAAGTCACTTCATCCCCCTGAGAATCAATTTCCCTGTGTGTCAAGTGGGTCGTCACTTCCTACCACCTGTCAAGGCCACTCCACTACGCAACCCAACAATGTGGCTCCTTACTATGCAACTGCATGTACAGGAATGTCACTCAGGCAACTGCTTTGGACCTCTCACTAATTCAGATGAGACTTCCTTCATCAGTTCACTACTGAAATAAAAAATGATTCCTTCAAAGTGCAGAACACTCACACCATGTAAGTCTACACAAAGTTGGAATTGAAAGACAGTTATATTGTTGGAGAGTTTACATGTTGGCTAAGCTCAGGTCTGGCTGGATTCTGCATTTAAATAAGGTGCATTTTCTCAAATGTCTTTGGTGGATGCATGCAAAAGAAACTGTGTACATTCCTGGAGTGGGTTATTTGGCAATAACGTGGAGCAAATAATGGACAGCAGGGATAACAAAGATAAATTTCAAATATTAGGCTGAGCAGAAGAGTGTGACCTCAAAAAGATGCCTTATGTATATTCACCTTATGTACTGCTCTTGAAAAATCAAAAGTGCATGGGTGGAGAATGGGTCAGCTGTTGCAAGAGAGCAGGGCTGGGGAGGCTCTGGCTCCAAAAAAATCAGAGCACAGAACGGGGTGTGGGAATGAAGCTGCTCTGTGTCCTGATAGAGCTATACACCAGAAAGTGGATTTTAGTGAAAAATAAAGTGATTTTTAAGATCCATCATCATCTATTAATCTTTACTATCATCCATGAAGCTGACTTTATTCTCAACCTCCACATAAGATTGGAACCAACAACTTCAGGCCTCACATTTTGCTTCCTTGAAATCTAACTGGAAATCAAAAGAAAACTTTCTGTTCCCCAAAGTCTCAGGGAAAACAACTCTCATGGTTTCTCATTGGCTCTGAGGGCCATGTTCCCAATCCCTGGGCCAATCTCTATGGTCAGGAAATGACTTCTTCTGATTGGCTCAGCCTTGATCATGTGCCCATTCCTGAATCAATCACTATGGTCAGGGAATTGTCTCTTCAGTTTGGCTCAACTGCAGTATGGTCCATCCCTATTAGCCTGGAGATGAAGTTATCCTTAGCTGAAACTTTGGGAGGGGTTCCCAAAGCATCACCTAGGTACTATTTTGATAAGAAGAACAAAGAGATTTGAGGTACGGGACAACACAAAGTCTACCATCTCCACCTGCTCCTGTTAATACTAAGCCCAGGCCTGTTTTTTCAACCAGTGCTTCTCTCAACACCTCTGGGGCTGTGAAGACAAATCAGGAAAATTTCTGGGGCCACAAACCATTTTCGCAGCTACCCTGTGGGAAAGTGGTACCTTTGTAGTTTGATGCATCATATTTGAAAGACAAGTTGGAGATTATGAACGTAGGAGTGAAAGTAAGCCAACCCCCACTAATGGACTCCTGTGATGCTTCAAGAGCGATCTCAGGGGCAGTGACAGCACCAGCTCCATGCTTGCAGCCTGAGCATTCCCACAGGGCTTCCTGCCCAAAAGGATCAGTGCTGGGCCTAAACTCTGCTCCTAGGCTTGCCACCTCTGAATTCTAAAGGCTTTGACCTTTGAACATGCTCCTTGGGAGTGACATCTGCTAGGACAATGGAGCATGCCCACCAGCAAAAGAGCAGTGGGCCACATGCTTGCTGGCTGGTCTCAAAGTGAGTATAAGAAAATGTGCTGCATCTACAATGAGCAAGTGGGGAACCAATGCTCTGAGAAGCTCTGCTGTCCACTCAAACCAGAGCTTGCTCCAAATGCAGAAGAAAGGCAAAGGTGTTCTACAAAATGGCAACAACCAAGGAACTCATCGCATCCTTTACCACCCATGTTTCTTCCTGCATCAATCAACCACTTTTGCTGAACATGGTCACATACAAAAAGTACAGAGGCAGGGAACCCCAGAGCCCTTTGCTCCCGCTCCTTCCCAGCTCATTGACCAGCTGTGGAGAAGGTGCTGAAAGGATGTGAACATTTCGAGAAGTCAAATAATATTGCCAAATCGGTTCAGAGTAGCACTTATGTTGCTCCAGTGGGAACAAAATACCTACACAGGCATGAGCATGAGCAGGAACAGTGTAAATCTGAGGCATATGCATGAGAGTTAACAGCTCTGACATTTGCATTGAAAGCTGATATTTTACACTTAAAATGAATGGTAAAATGTATGCTATGATTTCAGGTTTTAATTTTTCTTTTTCAGTATATCATTAAAGAGCAAACAGAAATTCTATGACAGATGAGAGAGACCAAAGGAAAGGATTTATATTCTCTTCTTTTAAAAATACTTTTTTTTTTTTTGTCAGTGTTAAACAGAAGACTGCATTTTCCTTGGATTCTCAGTGCATGGAAATTACCCCAGGAATACAGTCAGGCCACCAATCCCACTTTTCTCTGGACACTTTGTCCAGAAGTTTAAGAAGCAATCTCTCTGGGGACTCCATCTGAGTCACATAGTTGTTGTTTTTTTTTTTTATTGTTGTTGGTTTTTGCTTTTTTTTGTTGTTTTAACCTACCCAGTGGATTTGTAAAAATGAAATTGGTCACACAATATTCATATTTCTGTCTTTTCTGTAAAAATAAAATAAGCTTTGAGTCAGCTGGATTAGTGCCCTGACCAGCAGCCACAGATCGATAGCCCTGGTCACTGCTCTTTAGCTAGAGCCTGCACCATGAAGCTTGCCACAGGCTCCATCATTCCCTCCTGCTCACCCCAGCTTTCTCACTCACATGTGTTCCATGCCTGTTCCTTCTGTCCAGAGCCTAAGGATGAGGACAGCACTGAGGACAGCAGACTGGGAGATGGAGGCAGAATCCCAGGACCTGTATGAGTTGTGGCCTGGACTCAGACACCTGTGATTTATAAGGGGCATTAACTTGATTTGCCTCATGCAGTGGGGGGAAGCATGTCCCTGTCTCATCTTGTCAGTGCTGCTGTATCAGAATACCTGAGGGCAGGTGACTTACAAAGCAGAGAGATTTATTTCCTATGATTCTAGAGGCTGGAAGTCCACAATGAAGATGCTGGAAAATGGCAAGGACCTACTTGCTCTATCCCTTCTGGGGAACATGGAAAGGCAAGAGTGTACTCCCATGCTTCAAGACCAGCTTGTCCTTGTGGGCTTGAACATGAGATGGCAAGCTCCTGGGTGTAGAGCCCTAGGAGTTACCAAAGCAGGGCCTCTCTTGAAGGACCATGTCCTAGTTACCCCACCTCTTCCTGCCCTCTACCCGGGCCCTCACTGTGCTGCTCTCAGCAGCCTTTGATGTATGGCACATACCCCGAATCAAAGCTGAACTCAATCCATGCACCGTCACCTCCAAAAACCCTCATGTCAGCTCTGGGGGATCAGTGACTAAGTTCTTCCCATTTCACAGTCCAGGAAATGGACACTCAAGGTGACATGGCTCTTGTCTGAAACTGCCCGGACTCAGGCAGGACTTGAGCCTCTTCTGACTGATTCTGAAGACAACCAGGACATCCTAGAGGCTCAGGTCCAGCATGGAAATTCTAGATCATCCAGCCCAGTGACTTACAGACCTATTTTTTAGCTATGGAAATTTTCGTTCAAAGAAGATATTTTAAAATCTATTACACAATCCCTAAGATTTACAGGAGTTGTGTGGAACACAATGGCGACTGAGGTTCCAACCACCAACCTGGGAAATGTTCTTCATAAATGTGCTCCCTGCTGACCCCAGGGGACTTTTGCATTAACTTTTTTGTCACATAATCATGTCTCCTTATGTTGCCAAATGTTCGTTTCTAGACTTTTGTGTTTCGTATAAACAGCATTACCCTGTGGCTGTCTGTGATGACAATTTCTGCTCAACATTGTGTCAGTCAAGTCATATCCATGGAGCCATTGCTGGATCTGCCCACTCCCTGCCTCATGCTGCTCCACTGGTGGGAATGCAAGAGGGAACTGTCCACCTGTGGGATACTCAAGATGTTCCAGGTTTAAGTGACTGTCTGTGCCTCAGGAAACAATTCTTTTAGACCCTAACCTTGTTCACATCTGTATCTACAGTTTCCCTGGACACAGAGATGTCCAGCCCTGGAAGCCTTTCCCACCCCCTCCTGGTGGCCCCTGTGGCCAGTGGTGGAAGAGCCCAGAAGGGAAACACTTGCAAAGGCCACCCACACAGAGATGGCAGGATCAGACCCAAAGCCTCACTCCCAGGCCACCAAAAGGCATATGGACAAGGGGTGGGAGAGAATGTATCCCCTTCCCTGTGCATGCTTCTTGCTGAAGCCTGTCTGGCAAGTGCAGTGAATACAGGTGTCCTGTGTTACTTTTACACACCCATGCCAGCAGAGAGCCTCCTGAGTGGATGCCCTGGGGGTGAAATGCTCCAGATTCCACCCCATTTTCATGGCACACTCTGCCACAGCCCTGTGTAGTACCAGACCTGGACCCGAAGAATCCTCCCAACAACCACAGGTACTATTACTCGCTCCATTTGATGTGGAAACTGAGGCTCAGAGAGGGTAAGCAACCTGCAGAGTCACAAAGCTGTGTGGAATGGGGCCTGGACTTGAGCCCAGGCAGTCTGGCAGGAGCCTGGCCCTTCCCATACACTCCATGGCCTCTGTGGTGTGGTTTCCAACCACCCTAGGGGGCTCACCATAGAAGTAGGAACTCAAAGTTGCTAGGCAGCAGGTTTCATGGACATAGCTGAGGGCATCAGCAGGCTGGATGCAGGGCTCAAGAGAGTTGGGTGGTCTGGGAGCTGTGCCCCTCTGTACAAGACACAGGCACCCACCTTGGCCAGGGACTGGCTGACACTGCTCTGTCCCTTCAATAGATTTTCAAAGTCATAAATCTAGCTTTTCCTGTGATATCTTTTGCCATTAATTTGATTTTCTCAAATATTGTCCTGGGTGGGGGATGCTGACTCTTACCTCTGACGAGGAGCCTGCTCTGATGCTCCTGCCAAACAGTCCCCATGTCAGCAGCCTTCTGCCAGTCACATCAGGAACAAGGAGGAAGCCACAAGTCCTTTGCACTGCTTGCTCCCTCCCTGGGTCTCTACATACAGTAGTTGGCACATTCTCATCACTGGGCTCCCAGCTGAAAGGCCACCTCCTCCAGGCGGCTTTTGTTCATCTCCCTTTACAAAGCAGCCTCATGGAGGCAGAGGAAGGTGTGTCGGGCTCTCTGTACACTTCCTGTGATTTCTCTCCACATCCAAAATTGGTTCAAAATAAAGGGGTTTTAAGAAGAAGAGAGCCATTAGCCTGGTGCATTGAGGAAAATCCGGAAGGCTGGGGTGATCAGGCTGGGAAAACTAGTTCAGAATCAGGCAGGAGAGCACATACTGGGTCGGCACCAGGAAAGAGTCTGAGGTTTGATTTCTTCTCAAGGGGTCTTGAGCAGGAGCTGCGAGGATTGTGGGTGCTTATCTACAGGACTGTCACCTGGAGTAGAAGCTAGATGTCCTCAGAACAATGGCAGAATCCAGGGAGGACCTGGAGAGGCAGGTTGCCCAAAGACAGACAGAGCTGAGAAGCCCCAAGAACCTGGTAGAGGAAGGGTATGGGCTCCTTGTGGAGATGGCACTCTGGGGATTCTGGACCCAGGATAAACTAATGTTCCAAGACCACCTGTGCTCCATGAGAGTTGACCCACTCGGAACATTCTAGCTTGGTTAACATCAGAGTATTTTACATTTTAAGAACCCAGACTCCTGGCTTCTCCTGAGACACTAGCTCTAGTGGCCCGAGCTGACCTTCACTCCAATGTGGCCAGAACTGCCGGAAGGAAGACTGCAATGTGGGATGGTACCCGGGTCATGCCAGTCCCTACCACCTCCCAAAAACTAAGAGGCAAGTGACCCCAAATCAGTGCTCAAGTCTGAGTTCTGCTGCTTCCTGGGTGGGTGACCTTTGGCAAGTTACTCCATCTTCCTGTGCCTATTTCCTATGTTCACCCAAGCCCTGTGAGGCTGCGTGTGTGAGCTGAGACACACACCAGTGCTCAGAGACAAGGCTGATGAGTAGCAACTAGTGGCTTGTTCCTGGGTTCCCTCCCTGGGCGAACAACTCAGCAGCTGGTTTTGCAGGATGGCCATCTTCCAGACCCCCAAACTTTGTCATGACTGTCAGCTGCGAGGTCACTGTGAAGGGCTGAGCCTTCAGCCCAGGAGGACCTACTTGAGCCCATCTGGGGGACAGAGGAGAGAAGATCCCAGAACTGAGCACCAAAGACACTCAGCCCTCAAGGTCTGCCAAGCAGGTGTCCCCACTCCCCTCCCTGACCCACCGTGTTATCTCCCCTAAGGGGCTAACATCCAGAATGAAGCCAAGCCACTAGAGCTATTGAAAGCAAACACAACACTGCTCAGATAATTTTAAGTCCAATCTCTGAAAAGAACAGACCAGGCAACTCAGATAGTTGTTGTCACCAAAGAAAGAAAGCGCTCAGCCTCACCTTGTGATGACAGCAGCCTCTGGCAACTTCACTAATTTGAGCTATAAAAATGACCTTTGTGCCTCCCTGGCTGGGTTTGCCACCTGGAAGAGGGTTCAGGCTTCTCAGGGTGCCCTGCATGAGCTCTGCAGGCTCAGCCTCCTGCAGGAAGATGCCAAGAGCCACTGAGGGGCTTGTACAAGGGGAACCTAGTCCCTGCAAAGCAAGGTGCCTGCAGGGAAGCCCTGCACCACCTCTGGGGCCCCAGGTGTCACTTGTCCAGGTCCCTCACCCTCAGGCAGAAGGCAGCTCCAACTTCAGAACTAGACTTGTGAGCCAGGAGGACAGACAGGCCACCAGCCCAGCTCCAGCAAGGACTCCAATTACTTCCACAGCCATCGCTACTGATTCCTGTCCAAATGTACAGTCCTGTGAAGCAAGACTGCATTGATGTCTACAGGGGGCCTCATGGGGCATCTAGGCTGGCTCAGCATGGTGCACCTCGCCTCGTCCTCTGCCCACAGCCATGTGCACTGTATACCACCAGCAGTGTCTGGATGAGAACTGATGCAGAAACAGGTGCACTGGTTCCAAGGGATAATAATCCCATTGTACTTGTATTAACTGAAAGCCACCAGGTACTTTGACACAGAGAAACTAGGAGATGTTCAATGGAGAGGACCACTTTGGTGGCACAAAGACCTCCTGCTAAATAACAATACCCTTGGTTAAACATTTTTAAGAACTTAATGATAAAATTACATTCTTATGCATAAATGAATATAACAATTAAACTCACAATTCTGTATGGTTAATAGTGCCTAGTACTATGATCAAGCAAAGTGATAGAAGTTGATCAAGCAAAGTGATTGAAGCAACCAAAGAAATTTTCAGACACAATTAAAAGTTTAAAAAACCCAGTAAAGTATCCCTGGAAGTGTGGTGGCAAAGTGTGGCTGAACCCAGACCTCAGCACCAACATGCAGAGTAGACTCAACTCTTAGATGCTGTTAATGTTGAAATGCAAAGAGAACCTCAGCTTACCCACCACCAGGTGTGCAGGGGACAGCTCCTGAGTCAACAGACACTCGTGACCAGATAGCTATCAGGTCAATATTGAGCCAGGATTCTTTTTCATAGTTTTAATTAATTTGTGCTTGGGCATGAATTTTAATGCAATTCATATAAAAATCCCAAAGACAATTCTTCACAGAACTAGAAAATCAATCACGAAATTCACTTGGAAAAGTAAGAGACCCAGAATAGCCAAAGAAATCCACAGCAAGAAGAGTGAAGTTGGACACTTAATAGTATGGTGTAAACTGTACTACAGAGCCAGAGTAACAGAATCAGTATTGTATCAGCACCAAAATAGACATGTAGACACCAAAACAGATGCATAGATGAATAAATGTTTCAGAATAGATGACACAGAGACAAACTCACAAAACACAGTTATCTCATGCTAGACAAAGGTGCCAAAAACATACATTGGAGAAAAGAAAGCCTATTCAACAAATGGTTCAGGGAAAATTGGAAAGCCATGTAGAGCAAAAAGAAAGTAAAACCCCCTCTCTCAGTCTTCATGAAACTCATTTAAAAATAGACCAAAACATAGGCACTAGAACAGAGACCCTGTGCCTAATAGAAGAAAAATTAGTCCCAAGTCTTCACCATGTCAGCTTAAGATCTGACTTCCTTAAGAAGACTCGTACATTCCAAGAAGTAAAATCAAGAATCAATAAATGGGATGGATTCAAACTAAAAAGCATGTTCTCAGCAAAGTAAATGGTCAATAATGTGAAAAGAGAGCCTACAGAATGGGAGAAAATCTTCACCACATGCACCTGAGATAGAGCATTAATCTCCAGGATATATACAGAACTCAAAAAACTTAACACCATAAAAACAAATAACCAGATAAATAAATGGGCTAAGAAACTGAACAGACACTTCACTGATGAAGCAATCAAATTGACCAAAAAATACATGAAAAAAGTTCAAAATACATGGCAATTAGAGGAAAGCAAATCAAAACATCTCTAAGATTTCATCCCACCCCAATAACAAAGGTGATTTTCAAGAAGACAATTATAAGTTATAAATGTTGGCTAGGATGTGGGGAAAAGGGTGCATGCACAAATTGCTTGTGGGACTGCAAATTGGTGTAACCATTATGGAAAGCAGTATGGAGATTCCTCAGAAAACGTGGAATGAAAACAACATTTGACACAGCTATACCACTACTCAGTTTATACTCAAAAGACTTAAAATCAGCATATTACAATGACATAGCCACAACAATGTTTACAGCAGCTCAACTCATAATAGCTAAACTATGGAAATAACCTAGATGCCTTTCAACAGATAAATGGATAAAGAAAATGAGGTGTGTGAGAATACATATATATATATATATATATATACACACACACACATATACATATGTATACACATATACACAAACACACACACACACATATATATTATGGAATACTACTCAGTCTTAAAGAAGAATGAAATTATGACATTTGCTGGTAAATGGACAAGGCTGGAGAATATCATGCTAAGTGATATTAGCATGATCCCAAAAACCCAAAGGTTGAAAGTTTTCCCTCATATGCATATGCTAGTCACAGTTGGGGGAGATAGAGTTACTCTACATTGGGCAGAGGAGTGAAAGGAGGTACAGGGGTATGGAAGGTAGAATGAATAGAAGAATTAATCAGACATTATCATCCTATGTATATATATGACTACATGACTGATATGATTCTACATCATGTACAACCAGAAGCATGAGAAATTCTACTCCAATCATATATGATATGTCAAAATGCATTCTGCTGTCTTGTAGAAATAGAACAAATCTTTTAAATGTAGATTAAATAAAGATACCATGGGCTTGGGTTGTGGCTCAGCAGTAAAGCACTTGCCTAGCAAGTGCGGGGCCCTGGGTTTGATCCTCAGCACCACATAAAAATAAAATAAAGATATTGTGCCCATCTACAACTAAAAAGTAAAATATTTAAAAACAAATATACCAATTTGGCACTGGGTTCAATTCTCAGCACCACATATAAGTAAAATAAAATAAATGGTCCATGAACAACTAAAAAAATTTAAAAAAATAAATTTTAATAACTGAAAACAACCAATAAATAAAAATTAATAAAATGAAACATTTCCTAGTTTACTTTACACATTTTGATAGCACTGGATTCAAATTAAAATGAATAAAAAGAAAAAGGGCTTTTAAGACTGTGTTTACTCTCTTCCAGTTTTCTGTCAAATTATGGCACAACTATTGGGACAGACTTTTCCTGCTTCTGACCTACAGAACTATGGGGCCCAAAGTTATGCTAATTGGGTTTGACGCATAGGAATTCCATTGGTGAGTCTTCTTATTATTATTCTTTTCAATATTCAGAGTAGATTCATTCATAAAAGCAGCCCTGAATTCCCACGCTAAGATTGATGATTGGGCTAGTAAGCAGCTCAATGGTAAAGCAGCAAAGTTCTTGCTTTACATTCCCAAGCCCTGGGTTCAATCCCTGATCCCACCTTCCCCAACAAAAAAAAGACAGATAAATTAATGCCAGTTAAGAAGAAAAATAAAAAAAAGAAATAAACAAACTTTATCAATAGGTAAATGCTTATTCAGAAACATACCTGCTCTGCATTCTGCAGGATCTCTGTCAAGTGACCCCATGTCCTTTACCTCTTCAAAACAACTTTTCCCAAAAGTTGAGAGTCAGGGAACATGCTTTAGTCCTTAGTCATCTCTCTTCTGCTGGCATGCCAGAGGAGAGGGAATGTGTGGGATATAATCCGGATGAGAATCAAGGTCTAAATTGGGGCCAACTTGGGAAGCATTTCAGGTAACATCACATAATAACTATTTGGTAAAATTCAAATTCATGAACAAATGATATAGAACAAAAAGATGTTATGATTAAAGGTCAAGAAGAAACAAATGGGGCTGGGGTTGTGGCTCAGTGGTAGAGCTCTGACTCCAACGTGTGAGGCACTGGCTTTGATTCACAGCACCACAAACAAATAAATGCATACAATAAAGGTCCTGAGACCCTGCCCCAGCTCAAGACCTTCCCAGATCCGCCCTGCCAACATATGCAGGGGCCAGGGCCCAGGGTAGCTGGTTTCATTCCATGCTCAGGCCCAGCCCAGGACCATTTCCACTCACTGGCACACACCCGCCTGAGCTCATGTGCAATCCAGATCCACCCTGCAGGCCTGCACATGAGCCCAGAAGCAAGGTAGGCCCGCGTGCGTACATTGCTCAATTAGGAGACCTCTACCAAGCGCAAGTCCGGCCGAAGACTGCCTTTACATACCAGCAGACATCCGCTGGACCTCAGGCTCTGCCCAGATCAGCCTGGCCAACCTGCACAGGAACCCTGGGAAAGGGTAGGCCCAGGTCCATCCTGCCATCTCTCGACCCTCCCTGGAGTTGAGACTCGGGCGAGGATTGCCTCTGCCCACCTGCAGACCACTTCAGGAGCTCATGTCCAGTCCAGATACACCATGAAGACATACACGGGAGGTGGGGCCTAGGGTAGCCTGAGTCCATCCAGTCACCATGAGACTGGCCCTGGAGCTCAGGCTTGATGAAAGACTGACTCTTCCCACCAGCACCTCCCACTTGACTTCAGGTTTGGCCCAGGACTCACTCTGCCCAACAACAGACATGCAGGGGTGTCCAGCCCTGTCCCAGATCAGCCTCGACAATCTGAGAGGGGGGCTGGAGCCCAGGGTAGGCTCGGTTCCATTCCAACAATGGCCAACTACCTTTGGAGCTCAGGATCGGCCCTGGACCACCTCCACCCACAAACAGATACCCACCTGAGCTCATACTCAACCCAGAACCACCTAGCAGACCTTCGAGGGAGACTGCACAAGGGTAGGCCCAGTTCCATCCTGCCACCAATTGAACACCACCAGAGCTCCAGCTCTGCCCAGATCTGACTCCCCAACCTAGGCAGGAGCCAGAGCATGAGCTCAGGGTAGCCTAAGTCCATCCAGTCACCAGGAGACTGGCACCAGAGCTCAGGCTCCACCCAGGACTGGTTCTGCCCACTGACAGACACCTGTCAGAGTTCAGCCCCAGCCCAGATCAGCCTAGCTGACAGGCATAGGAGTATGGACCAAGGAAGGCCTGGGGCTATCATGCCACCACCAGATCCCCATCAGAGCTCCAGCCAGTCCCAGGACCGCTTATGCACACAGGCAAACACCCTTTGGGGCTCATACAAGGCCCAGATCCTCCTCCATGACTTCTGCACAGAAGCCCGGGCAAGCATAGGCCCAGTTCCATCCTGCCACTGGAACCCTGCTAGAGCTCCAGCTCTGCCCAAGTCCCCTGGACGACCTGCTTGGGAGCTTGGCCAAGGCCCATTCTTCCGACACTGGCCGATCCCCTCCAGAGCTCAAGTTCAGCCCAGGACCGCCTCTGCCCACAGGCAGACACCCTCTGGAGCTCATCCATGGCCTAAATCTGCCTCGCTGACCTGTGTGTGATCCTTAGCAAGGGTAGGCCTGGTTCTATCCCACCACCAGCAGAATTCTGCCAGCCCTGCCCAGATCTCCCTTCTTGACCTGCACAGGTGATGGTGTCCAGGGTAAGCCAGGGTCCATCCTTCCACCACCTGACCCCCAACTAGGTCTTCAGTGCCAACACACCCTGGAGACAGGGTACAGAGTATTCCTGGGTCCATAAAGCTCTGTGAGACCCCCACCAGAGCACAGGCTCGGCCCCAGACAACCTGAACCCACCCGCCGACCAAGCTGTAACTCAGGCTCAACCCAGGATTGCCTTTACCCATTGGAGCTCCTGCTGGAACACAGGCATGACCCAGGACCTCCTATGGCTGCAGCCAGACACCAACTGGGTCTCAGTCCTTGCCAAGATCAGCTTCCATGACATGAGCAGGAGTTGTAGCACAGGGTTAGCCCTGATTCTTCCCTCCACCCTCAGACCACAGCCCGCGCTCAGGCACTGCACAGATCTGTCTTGCAGACTTCAAGGGGAGCCCCAGAAGAGATTAGGCCTGATTCATCCAGTCACCAGGATACCCTGGCTGGAGCTTACCAATGGCCCAGGATCTACTCTGCCCTCAGCCCAGATCTGCCTTGCTCACCTGTGCAGGAGCTAGAGCTGCCCCACCTGCAGACACCCTCTGGAGCTCTTGCTCCTCCAAGATACTCCTTGCTGACATGCATGGGAGCCTTTGCACAGGGTATCCCTGGATCCAGCCGGCCACTTGTAGACCCTGGCCAGAGCTAAGGCCTGGCCAAGAAAGATCATCTTTGCTGACCTGCAAGAATTCTATGGCCCAGATTAGGTGAATGTCCATCCCACCAATGGGAAACTCCCAAGGAGCTCAACAAGAAACAAATAGCCAAAACAAACAAACAAACAAAAAAGTAAATAAGTAAAACTAGCTTATTCAAAAACCTAAATTTATTTGCATTTACTTTCAGTAGAGCTTCATGGATTGACTCTATTCATCAATTCAAGAGATTTATAGTACCTAAGCCTGATTTGGGTGGCCAAATGTTATCGATGTAAAGGTAGCAGAATACAACAATTACTAATAGGGCATTATGTAAAATTGTGGATGTGTAACCGACGTGATTCTGCAATCTGCATTTGGGGTAAAATTGGGGGTTCATAACCCACTTCAATCTAATGTATGAAATATGATATGTCAAGAGCTTTGTAATGTTGTGAACAACCAATAAAAAAAATAAAAAATTAAAAATAAATAAATAAAACATGATTGTAAAATATTGAAAATATCTTCTGTGACTTCTCACCAGTATCAACCATATTAACCAGAATATCATATCTGAAAAAATTTGACATCACATTGGAAATTTAGAAGTAGACTCAGAATTCCAAATCTGGCAAAGGGCTCTCTACATGAAGCAAAACTGTTGACAGTGGCTTGAAAAGAGTATTTTGATGATGTTCCTGTGAAATTTTAAAAAGGCATTAGCACTTCCACCTTCATTATAGCTTAAGCCACAAGAGTTGGGATGTAGAAACAATCTCTATGTCCCTCAAAAGATGTATAGGTCTACAGATTTTGGCTGATAACCCAATGGAGCCTTAGAAAAAGAAAGAAGGCCTGCAGTCCATGACAACACAAGGGAGTCACGGATGGCCAAAATAAATGGGCTAGTTCCACAACAAACACTGCGGGGCTCCACATACATGAAGTCCATAAGATGGTTCAACTCATAGCCACAGAGAGTAGGAGGGGGGTTGCCAGGGTTGGGGGATGGACCTGTCAATCACCAGGTCTAAAATTTCAGGGATGCAGAAGAAACAGTTCTAGAGAGCTATGCAGTTGGTTTGCAATGAAAGGGGGTGCTGCTCCCCTCTTCAATATTCTTACTAAATTGTAACAAGGAATAAATAAATAGAAGTCCAGTTAATTATACAGAGGCCTTGGAACATTTTCTAAAAAGAAAGCTCCTAGACACAGCTGGAGCCCCAAGGGAGTCTGTGGGTGACTGGATGGATCCGGGTCTACCCTTGCCAGGACTCTAGCAGGGATCAACTAAGCAGTCCTTTGCAGAGCCTAAGCTCAAGCAGGGATCTGGTGGAGTCTGGATAAACTCAGGCCTATGACATGTCCAGGCTCACCTGCACTTCTGCAAGATGAATCAGGGAAGAGCCTGAGCTCTGGCAGGATCAGTGCAGCCAATGGTGGAATGGACATTGGCCTACCCTGGATCTGGACTCTCACAGGTGTACTTCTAGGATCTGGGCTGAGCCCTCACTCCAGCAGGTGTCTACTGGTGAGCACAGGTGGTCCTGGCTTGGGCCTGAGGTTGTTGAGAATCTGTGGGTAGGTTGAGATATTCTGGGCCAGGCCTGAGCTCCTGCGTGCAGAGGGAGGGGGTGGTCTTCTGATAGGTGGAGGTTGTATTGAGCAGAGCCTAAGCTCTAGCAGAGGTCAGCCAGAGACAGGAAGGAAACAGGCCTACCCTGGCCCAGGCTCAGTCATAGGTCAGACAGGGGCTATGCTTGAGCACCTGAGGGTGTCTGCCTGTGGGCAGAGGCAGTCCTTGGTCTGGCCTGAGCTCTGGTTGGGGTCAGCTGGCAGTGGAATAGAACCTTGAACCACACTCCCAAGCTCCTTGTCAGGGCTGATCTGGGCTGGGGATTAATTCCTGCATGTGTCCACCGGTGGACGCAGGCAGTCCTGAGTAGAGCAAAGGCTCCAAGTAGATCTGTAGAGTCCTGGGCTGACCCTCTGTGTGGGTCCATCCCACCACCAGCACACTACTGCCTAGGCTGAGACTCGGGCCAGGACTGCCTCTGCTCACTGGCAGACCACTGTAGGAGGTCAGGTCCGGTTCAGATTCTCGCCACAGGTCCTGCGAGGGAGCCTAGGCCCAGAGTGGCCTGGGTCCATTAGGACACCAGCAGACTGGTGCAGAAGCTCAGGTTTGACCAAGGACTGACTCCACCCACTAGCAGACCCCTTGTGAGCTCTGGGTCTCAGGCTCTGCCCAGGATTGACTCCGCCCACTGGTCCAAACCTGCAAGTGTTCAGCCCCAGCCCAGATCAGCCTGGCTGACAGGCGTTGGAGCCTGGACCCAGGAAGGCCTGGAAATCCTACCACCAGCCAACCCCCACCAGAGCTCAGGCCTGGCCCAGGATATCTCCACCCACCCACTGATCCCCCCAAAGCTGAAGCCCCTGGCTGGAATGCCTGTGCTCACAGGCAGACACCTGCTGGAGCTTGGGCTCATCCTAGATCAGCCTAATACTCTTGTGGGCATCTGGATCCAGGGTAGAATCCCGCCACCAGCAGATCCCCCGCGGGAGCTCAGGCTCCGCCCAGATTCACTTTGCACAAATGCAAGGGAGCCAAAGTTCATCCCGCCACTGCCAGAATCCTGCTGGAGCTTAGGCTTGGCTCAGGATCACCTGAAGGGACCTTCTTGGAAGCCCTGAAGTAGTCGAGGTTCCATCTGGTCACCTGCAGACCCCTGCTCGGGCTCAAGCTCTGCCCAGGAGCCGGACCCCAGCATAGGCCCTGGTTATACCTGCCACCTGCTGTGGCCTTTAGGACCTTAGGCTTGGCCTAGGACTGCTTCTGCTCCAAGGCAGACATCCTTGGGTGCTCAGGATCCGCCCAGATCTTCCACGAGGACCTGCAATGGGAGCCTGGCCTAGGATACCCCCAGGTCCCACCCTCCACACCATAAAATTATATCTTTGAGACTGTCCACACATTTGGAAAACACCTTTAGAACATAAGAATGTGCAAGGTCCTGACACAGCTTCCATCAGCTCTCTCTGGAAGAACTCAGCTTGATGTGTGCAGCCTGCTGGGGTAGGCCCTGGCTGGTAAGTCTGCAATTTCAACAGGTACAACATTTCCACTTGTTTTTCATGTTTATCTGGGGGAGCCCAAGGCCTGGTTTACAACAGAGATTGTAGGGGGATACTTTGTTTTCATCTCCATGATATTATTTACCACATTCCCATACCTGTTACGGATAATGCGTAGTTTTCATCAATAAAACAGAATAAAAGAGATAGAAAGCCACATCTGCAGACATCTATCTGATACGACAACAAAACATACACTGGAGAAAAGACAGAATTTTTAAACAAATGGTTATCCCAATGTAGAAGAATAAAACGAGAACCTTATCTCTCACCCTGGAAAAAAAATCAACTCAGAATCAATCAAAGCCCTAAGAGTTAGACCAGAATTTAGGCAACTCCTAAAAGAAAACATAGGGTAAATACTCCAATTTTTAGGCACAATGACTTTCTCAATAGGATCTCTAAAGCTCAGGAAATAATAGAGTTAATAAATGGAATGGCATTAAACTAAAAAGCTTCTGTACACTAAGTGAAAAAATGAAGAAAGTGAAGAGAGAACCTACAAAATGAAAGAAAATCTGCTAGCTACCCTAGCAGATTTCTTACAGAGAATTAATATCTAGAATATATAAAGAATTCAAAAAACTTAACACCAAAAAATCAAATAACCCAATTAATAGATGTGTAAATGAATAAAAGAGGAATTTCTCAAAAGAAGAAACAAAAATGACCAACAAACATGTGGAAAAAAAAGTTCAACATTATTAGCAACTAGGGAAATGCAAATCAACTCCACTGAGTATGGAGAATAGAAGGAATGATGGGAGATAAAACAGGGGTCATGATCTGAAATTGAATTCCATGCATCAGGATGAATACAACTACTATGTACAACCATAAAGTTCTAATAAAAAAGGAAAACAAAAAAATTTCATCAAGATTTTATTGCATATCAGTCACAATGGTAGTTATCAAGAAAACAAATAATAACAAATGGTAGAGAGGATATAGAGAAAAATAAAAAAATTATACTGTTGGTGTAATTACAAATTAGTCCAAGTATAAAAATCTGTATGGAGGCACTCCTCAAAACTAGGCGTGGAACCACCATATGACCCTGTTATACAACTCTTTAATATGTATGGCAGAATTAAAATCATCTTACTACAGCGATACATGCATACCCATATTTATAGCAGTACAGTACACAATAACTGAGCTATGGAACCAGCCTTGGTGTCCATCAATGGATGAATGGATAAAGAAAATGTGGTATTTATACAGGATTATTATTTCGTTTTTGGTATCAGGAATTGAACTCAGGGGCACTTAATGCTGAGCATAATCCCCAGCTCTTTATTTTAATATTTTACTAGAGACAGGATATTGCAGAGTTGCTTAGAGCGTCACTAAGTTGCTGAGACTGGGTTTTAATGTGTGATTCTTCTGCCTCAGCCTCCCAAGGTTCTGGGACTACAGGCATGCACCACCATGATTGGCTATATACATAATTTTAACATACATTTTTATTTATGCAACCATAAAGAAAAAAGAAATAATGTTATTCGCATTATAATGGTTGGAACTAGAGACCATCATTTTAAGTGAACTAAGTCAAACTCAGAAGGTCAAAGGACATGTGTTTTCTCTGATACACAGAAGCTTGAGAGGAAAAAAGAAAAGAAAGGTAGGAGTGCCTTTTCCTTCTTCAGAGTCACTGCTGGTTCTTCTACATTTTTGAACCCATGTGCAAAGAAAAGACTACCAACTCCATTTTTAAATCATACTAAAGCAAGCTTCTATTTGTACACACAAAGAGAGCTGATCAGCAGCTGTCTCTCCAAACATGGGCTAGAAATCAGCACCCCACTTTCAGGAAAGGGATTTTATAGCACAAAAAGTTGCAAAGGGGAGGGTGTCTTGAAAACTTCCAGCTAATAGGATTTTGACAAGTATAATGCAAAAGCAGATAGTAGAATAGTGATCTACATGGCTCAACATTTCAAGTTAGGAAATAAATTCAGATCCCAACATCAGAATTTATGAGGCACCACTAATTTTTCAGAGAGAGAGAATTGTTACCTGATCAGGAAAAGCCAGGCATTGGTGAGTCCAAGGCATGGGCAGGCATTCCAAGCAAGTTTGAAACGTCAAAATATGAGCAGGCCAAATACAAAACCTAGTGTTTACAAAAAATAGAAATGTACTTTTTATAACTTTTGACAAAATGGCTCCTGAAATTAGGGGGGAATTAGGCTAGGTTTATCAACATCCGCCTGGGGTCTGCACATACTAAAGAAAAATGTGTGTGTGTATATATGTATATGTGTGTGTGTGTTTGTGTGTGTGTGTGTTTGCACATGCACATGTGTGAACACATTGTGTCATTGGTGGTGTTTCTGCCTTTCCCACAAATGGGAGTATACAAGATGTAATTCTCTATAACTTCCTCTTTTGATTTGATGATACAACCTTAATATTAGTATCATTTCACATAAAGCTGGTTTGTTTTTTAACCTCCCTAAAGTATTCCCTATGGTGAAAATGTCAAAATGTTCTTTTTTTCTTCTGTAAGAGCTTTTTATTAAACAATGAAGCTGAACTGTAACACAATTTTAAATATTTGTAAATTAGGTCACAAAAGGGATGCAAAATGTTTGTAGTTCAATTATGTAATTTATACAGGTAAAGTCACATATCAAATCTTACATTAATATATAAAATTATTCCATGATTAAATGTAGCCCAAATCTAATAATGATAAGCTATGTTAGTAGATCTCTTTTCCTCTGATATCAATATTATTTCCAATACAGACTTACCAAATGGAATCTGAAAAATAAATTTTAAAAAATTGATAAAGAATGACTAAATCTCTGCAAACTAAATGGTTGAATTTACAAAAAATTCTGGGAAAAAAGCACTAAAATACTAAGATTAAAATTACCATTATTTTACATGTATATTCTACCATGTGTTCATGATTCTGTTCATAAAAAAAAATCTCTCAAGGAATTTTTCAAGAGTTGATCTACTGGGTAAATTTCCTTAAGACCAAATGGTAATTGATCTCCTTATTATGTGGCTTGCATAAAGTTATCCAAACTTAATGTACTTTCATATTTACCTTTTTTCAGACAAAAGTCTATTCTGCCAGAGAGAACACAAATCTGGAATGAAAACATTTGGAGTTGCTTGCTAGTATTTACAAAGTTCTTTCCTGACCCATTTCTATTTTGTCTCAAGATTATCTAACTTGAACACACACATGTTAAGAACTCCTATCTTTTCAGGTAACAAGTGGGTTATTTTGTATAAAAGGAAGTTTTAAACAAATCTTCTCAGTATGAGACCATTTTTTATAGTTTCAGTCCATCTTCAGTTGCTTAAAGAGAAATCAGCAATCCTCTCTTATTACTAAATATCACACAGGACAAGCCCTAGCTAAGAGAGTATCTTATTTTGGTTGAGTTTCAACAATTAGAATCAGGTTACTCTCATAAATGACTAACTATTAAAATTACTTTTACAAATGTGAAAACTTTTTTTTTCCTTAGAGAAAGGGAAATGGTAGGCACAAGATGGTGAACAGAGTACATAAATTTGTGCATTCAGTACATGACTTGGGTCATTTTTTCCCTACATGGTGGGTTTTTTTATTATATATTTTACTAAGCCTATATAATAAAAGACAGAACTAAACCTATATATGAAAGCAAATTTGATAAAACATTCCTCTTCAAGTCTCATAAACATATGAAGTTCTCATTATAAGTTCTCTACAATATATTTGTACATTTTCATAGACTATCATAATGCACAAACTCATGGAATTCTCCTGCTATGCAGTTAATTTTGCCTAGATCTGCCATTATCTTCATAAGTATTCAATGAAGCCACAAACAAAGGTACTGTAATTTTTGGAATCTATCCAAGTTTTAAAGGAAAAAAATGATCAGCAGAAATTCCATAAAACAGAAGGGAAACAAATCCCTTACTTTCTTTTGTTTTTGTGTCAGTTGTTTGAAAAACATTAGAAGCAGACATGAGGTTTTCTATATATTGTCCAAGAACTTGGTTTTCTGATTTTAGCTTCAGATTTTCTTCTTTCACTGCAACTACTCTTGCAGAGAGATCTTCAAGTGTGTGTTGGAGTTCCAACATTTGATTATTAAAGTCATATTTTTCTTCCAGTTCCACCTGATTTTCAGCATCAACTGCATCCATGTTTTTTTCATTATCTTCAATGTAATCTTCAGTCTTCAGCTATTTAAAACAATGCTGCAATAAATGACTTCTTACACTGAATGCATACACCACATTCCCACCACCTGTGTACATACCTACCTATCTAAATATCAAGTCTATGGAGTTCTACTTATCCATCAGGACATATGTCTTCGTGGATGGAACAATATCAATGGAGAGATTGATAGAGGAATAGATACCCACATTTTTAGTATTTTTTAAATTGTAGATGGACACAATATCTTTCTTTACTTATTGTTGTGTGGTAAGGATGATTGATCTCAGTGCCTTTCACATGCAAGGCTGGAGCACTACCACTGAGCTATAGCCTAGCCCTCAAATTTAGTTTCTAAATAAAAATGTATTATTTAAAAGGGTTCAGAAAGGAGAAAAGAGGTAGGGGTTAAAAAGTTATTAGAAGCCACGAGTGAGAGAACAAGAGAGTCCAACCAACTCCTAGACACCAGGTTTTTTTTTTTTTTTTTTCTGGGACATCAGAAAGCAGAACAGAGGGAAATTCAAAGAAGCCTGAGATGGAAAAAGATTTAAAAAATCAATGTTTGGAAAATGTTCGCAATATGTGAGCAAGAAGTCATTTGGAGAAAATGTGTGGAGAACACCATGCTAGAACTCACATCAGATCTGTGCTTTTGAGCCCCTGCTGTGGACACCAGGTGCTAATGATGCATCAGTGCAGGGTCATCAGTGTAACTACAAGAACCTCTATGGATGATGGAGCCATGAATGGCATGGGGAACACCTACCCTCCTCCCCACTTCTTCTGGAAAACTAAAGCTGCTCTAAAAAATTAAAGTCATAAAAATAATCACAGTATCTGCATCCATGAAGCTTCAAGTATCACAGGAAAGGCAGATATTAAATCATTTTGTCAAGAAACATTATGTATTAAAATTAGAGCTACAAAAATTTTGTAAGGTGCTGTAGGAGAGGACAAGAAGGGGTGGGAAAATTCCTAGCATGAAGTGACATAAGTGGAAACAGTGTAAGCAAGGAAGAGGCTGTATGAACATTAGGCAGAGAACTTTCTAGTGAAGGGAAAGAGAACAGACAAGGCAGCAAAAAGTGAATTCACTGGAGGAGTTCAAGGGGGCTGGAAGACAGGAAACAAAGGGGAATAAGGCACATAGACAGAACAGCCTGCAGCTCCTGTTACAATATGGGGTTCAAGAGCAATGAGAAGCTACTGAAGGGATTTAAGCAAACTTTGTAGGGGGACACATATGTGTATGCGTAAATATGTGTTTCGATGTGCAGAATGTAGAGAGAGGGTGGGAGAACCAGTTAGGAGACTGTGAGTAGTCTGGATGATAGCTGGTGACAGCCTACATGGGGATAGTGGGGAGAGGGGGACAGATTGGGGCTATACTTGAAAGGACTAACAATGGGCTGGACAAGTTTGAGCCAAAAGGAAGTGTCCAGAATGACTCAGGATTCCTGGCTGTGCAGCAAGATAAGTGACCCAGGAGCTCAGTTGAAAAAGAGCCTTCAGGTGACATTGCTTCATCATACACTGAGGAACATGTCACCTGCAGGCTGGGAGGATGCACACCTCCTTCCCTCAAAGCAGATGTGTGTTTTAAGGATCAACACTGGGGCACTTTGAGCAACTCTGTGGTAGTTGAATCATGGCATGTCAAGAACACCTGCAGAGAGTTAGCTCAAGAAGAAGAAAGGCCCAAGTTTAAACTTAAAGACTCACAATATTCAGGCCTAGGTAGATTGCTCCCAGCAAGAAACTAAAAAACAAAAACAAAAAAAATGGTACAGAAGAGGGAACAGAGGGAGGACCATCTGCTCCTACAGACAGCAATGATGACTTGCCCTCCTTACCTACTGTCTCTCCCCGTCTGCATCACTCTTCTCCACTGTTCTATATCCCTCATTCCTCCCTCTCCTAACCCCACGTATTTACCAATCCTACAAAAGGCACTCAAGTAAAAATACTAAACCAGGAGAAAATCACTGACTATGTGTTAACTTCCAAAGAAAATATTCTACAAAAGTATGTTGTGGGTAGGTTAAACACCATTACAATACTAATTTCTGAATCATGACTTATTTACTCAGAAATTAAGATCTGGAATTTGAACAATATTGTATCATCTGAACATGAAACCATATACTAGAACTTGAGCCAGGTGGTCCACTTGGGGACAGCTGGCTGTACACTCTAGTGACCTGTACTGTTCCCAAGGAGATGTCAAAACTTAATGTTGTTCTACAGTATGCAAATGACAGTTTGGGTCTAAAGTAAGTCATTTGCTAATGATTTACATTGGAGAAAGCCACAGAAAGAGTACACCATTATATTTACATTAAATCACCTCTTCATCTAAAACAAAGGTTTGTGAATTCTCAGGATTCAATGAAAAAAATTGTAAATCCCTCTGAGATATACTGTAACGCCAGCAAGCAGAAACCCCGGATGGTGCTTGCTCTATTATACATAGGTGGTGCCTAAAGATTCAACAAAATGCTGTCATTGAGCCCCCACATCATGACAGGAAATAGACACTATTATCACCACTGAACAAAGAAAACAAAGTGTAGGATCATGAAGCTGAGTTACTTCAGGAAGATCACCTTGGTGGAGCTAGTCCTTGCCCCCAGGCTGCCCAGTGCCAGAGATTGTTCTCTCATCTACTCTGCTGGGGCCTTTACCACCTCAGTACATGAATAGCAACAACAAAAACAAACAAACAAACAAACAAAACAGAAAGTACCCTACTTTCTCTGCATAGTGGAAGTGAACACAATGTAAATTTGGAAGAAGGAGGGGCTTTAATCCTCTAATTTGATTTTTAAAGAAACTAGCAAAATCAGTTCATCACAAAACCATATATATATAAACACTATGGAACTATAAGAAACATTTGCAAAGAAATGCTAAGTATTGTCACAAGAAAAGTGGGTGTTTATATTCAGTATAGGGAAGGACAAACACCACAGTTTATGCAGCTACTGATTAATCAAACCATTCACCAATAGCTGTCAGCAATGAGAGTGGACTATTCACAGTGGGCAGGGCTCAGCATATTACATGCAAATATGGTGTGTACACTCCAGGGCTTACTCTTTGTATCCTAGCTGTTGATCACTAAAATAACAGGGATGTAGCTCAGATTTAACCAAATTATGTTGTAAAAGATGAAGAAATTATGAGCTTCCATGAATTATTAAACATAACGAACAAACTTCTATGACCCAAGGGAAGGTAGGACATGCTAAATACAAAAGCCCAGTGTTGAGACTCAGTGTACTCCTCATACAGGCATACCTGTCACGTGTCATCTTTAGTAGAATCATAAGTTAATTGATTGGTATGTATTCCTCCTTCTTTTAAGTTACTAGTAGAAATTGGTGACACCTTTAATCCCAGCTACCCAGAGGCTGAAGCAAGAAGATCACAAGTTCAAGATAAACTTTAAAGAGAATTTGTCTCAAAAAAATTTAAATGGTTCAGGAAATAGCTCAATGGTACAGTGCATCTGGGTAAAACCCCCAGAACTCAAAACAAAACAAAACAAAAATATAAACAAACTAATAGATCAGAGGTCTGTGCCTAATTTGTTTATTTCCCAAATTCTAGAAACTGAAACACTGTTTAAGTTTTATGTTCTGGGTTTTTGGTAAAATGGCTCCAGTAAATATAACTCCTTATCCTTAGCAAAACAGAAACCTAAAGAACAAACAAAAAATGTACACAATAAGTAACCTATTTGAACACAACCAATTCTACAACTCATCAAGAATGAAAGGGGTCACAAGAAAAAGTCATAGACTTTTCAAAATAGTTTTCAGAAATTTTTACATAAATTTGAAAATATATTAATTTATTCTACTCAGCCCCAGTTTTACCTTTGCAAAGAGGGATGGCAAATTCAAGAGATCAACTGGTAGAAATCCAGTAAAGAGCAAAATCATCTTTCCAAGATGATTAAAAAACAACAACAACAACATAAACCTCAAAAACAGCCCATCAGAGCTTTTCCCAAAGAAAAGACTACTTTCAGATAGGCAGTCTCAGAGGACTCTCTGAAAAAGGGTGCTATGACTCAGTATGCCTAGACACAGGAAAGGCTGACTCTACCCTTTCTAGCTACAGACAATACACAGGAGTGAAAAGTGTGAAGTAAAAATGACACTTATTTATCCCTTTTAACTCAACACTCTTTAAGCAGGTCAGATCAGTACTTCTCAAACTACCCATGGCAAGGGACTGCTTTTAAATTTCCAGTTTCATCATGGTAAGCATCTCTAATAAAATACAATAAAACTTCTTGAAAATTAACATTTCAAAATAAAGACATAAATGATACATACTCACCATTTCAAGTTATTAGCTTAACAGGCATTAAATTTCTCCCTTAAAAAGGTATAAAATGTTTAATCCTTTACTCTTAATATCTTTACTCAATTAGTCACAGACTAGTAATCAGTTTTGACTGGCCTTGTTCCTGGTCCCTGGCCCACACTCTGAGTAGCATTACATTGGATCACAAAATTCCCATGTTCTGTAACATCCATCAATACCTGTAGGATACTTGTTGGGAAATACTGACATAGAGCAAAAAGACAGAACATAACAGGGTTAGAGTCAAATTCTCAACAAATATCCTTACAATCCACCTACACAATAATAGAAAGTGCTAGCTGAAATTCAGCTAACTTCATGGCTGAGTTAATGTAAAACATTTCTTTCTGTTTTTTTTTTTTTTTTAAGGTGAGACAGATTGAAAAATGAAACAGATTGAAGTTGTTATTCTGTGTCTGATCAGAGAGCTTAGAAAATTAACTCCACCAGACATAGGTGCTGTCTCTTACTGTCATCTCTAACCTGGGAGATGACAGGAAATAAAATACTCTCAGGCATCAGACAAGCAATGGTACTTCACTGGGTGGCAAGTGGAGGCCCAGAACAAGAAGAAGCACTCAGGGCTGTGCCAAGGAAAGCTGCCTCAGGATCCCTGGCCCAGGTCAGATCAAGGCTACCATCCTCTGTGTTCCGGGGTCTACCTCCATCCATGCCTCAAGCTCCCATGGGTCTCTGCCATGCATACTCTTCCCCTGATGCCCACATTGCTGCTCACACCATTCCTTCTAGAATTTTCTCAGGTTCACCAGTCTTGCTCACAGGGCAGTATGCCCACCCACTTTACTCCTTTATATTTGTCCAAAACACTGGACACCTTTAACAGACTAGATTCTTATCTATTTGTTGGTTTATTGTCTGTCTCCCTGCACTTGGAAGAGAAGAACAAAGGAAAAAGGATTTGCACATTTTGTTCTTAAAAAAAATATTTGTAGATGGACACAATATCTTTATTTTACTTTTAAGTTGTGCTGAGAATGGAACTTAGTGCCTCACGCATGCTAAGCAAGCACTGTGCTCTACAAATGAGCCACAATCCCAACCCCAGTCTTTTGTTCTTTGATGTTCTCCAAACACCTAGAATGTGCTGGATGCACGACAGACACTTAACAACTTAACAAGTTTTATAAACCAAAACAAAACCTGTGTAAGATGGTGTGATAATTATTTAGATTTAATTTGCTCTATTTTTTTTCTTTTTAGCAATAATCTGATTAGAGATATCAATAAACAACATGATTGATGTATACTGAACTTTAGTTCATTTCATCCCTTGAAAGTCATCTGAACTCTCACAAATCACTCTACTGCCTTAACAAAACTGGGTAGCTTAACAAAGCCAGTTTTCATAGTAATCCTTGAAAGTATACGTAGCTGTCCCTCAGAATGCACAGGGAGTTGATTTCAGAACTCTTCATGGATACCTAAGCCCATAGATGCTCCAGCTCCTTCTTTAAAAAGGCAGTGTCTGCATATAACCTGATAGAACCCAGCTGGATACATTAATTACCTCTAAATTATTGTATTAATCTGATGGAAAGTTGTTAATAGGTAAATAGTCATTACACTATAGTTGTTTTGAAATTATGACAAAAAAAGTAGTCCACGTATGTTCAGTGAAGATGAAATCACTTTTCTTTAATAATTTGGATCTGCAATTGGTTGAGGCCATAGATGTCCAAACCAAAAATAAGAGTGGACCAACTTATCAGCCATGTCATTAAACTAAATTTAAGATTTTAGGAGTGAGGAAGACATTTCCTATCCTTGAATTGGTAACTATATTTTCTACTTTCTTAGAGACATAAATTATAGCATTAGTGCCACAGTGGCACTGATGACAGCCATATGCTCTTAGGAAACACATTCCTCCATGAGAATAATTACCAGTTTTTTCTAAATGCAGTAGGAAAATTTTGCAAATACAAATGAGGACTTGTTTTTAAAGTCTTCATGTATCACCAAGTTAGAAATAACATTTTCATTATTTTCTTTCTTGAAATCATTACAAATGAATAGGACTTATACATGAAACTAAGTTTTAAAACTTAGCTCTAATACAAAATTGAAATATTATAAAAAAGTGAATGTGTGTCAGTCCCAAGGTAATCCTGCATGGAACTTCACATCCACCTCTGCTTCAGAAAAGAATAAATGTCACTGTCTTCTCAGGTGCCTGGAATGAAACAGGAACCTACCCTTTCATGTGGCATTCTTAATTTCTGAATCAACTCCTGCAATCATGCCCTCTGTTCCCAGGCCAGGCAGAGTGGGGACACTCACTGCCCATCCCCTGGGCAGGACAGTACAGTACAGCTTCTCCAGTGCAGGGACCTGAGAATATTACCTCCATCCTCAGCATTCTTAAATCTATTTCCCCTTATAGAATAAAAGCATACTGCCCAAAGCCCTCTGTGACATGGCTCCTACCTGAGTGGCTAGACTTCCCACTTCTTTGTACATAGAGCACTATCTTCTCTGCTATACTACTTAAAAGCCAGTGCAAATGCCTAATTCCTTCCCCTCCTCACTTTACAAATGCTGGTTCCTCTGCCCAGAATCTGGTCCTGTGCCAACTGCTGCCAACTGCTACTGGACTCAGGGCTAACATTTATCTCCTGGAAGCCTCCTAGTTTATCAGAAAAGTCCTATGTCTTAATTTTCTCTCTGTAACTATTTGTGTGTCTTCACGGAGCTAAAAAAGAAGGTCCTAAAAGGTAAAGAGAGCACCTTTATTTTTTTCTGAATTTGTGTCTCTAGTACTAAACATAGCCAGGCTAGCAGAAGGCAATCAATAAATGTTAACGGGACAGATAAATAACAGAGTGGATCTCCCTATAACAATTCCATAACACAGAGCCCTTACATGATGTTCCTGTGAAATATATCCCAGATAAACTACCAAATCTATGCAGAAAACTACCAATTTATCACATCGACATCTAAGCATAAATTCCTAAATACACACATAGACTTGAATACTTTACTTGCCCAGAGGGGTCCTGAGAAAACACAAGGAAGTATTTTTGGAGCACAGCCTATGAAATGGGAAGATGGCAGCAGGACTTCAGGACCCAGGTCTCAATCTCTTCCTGGAGGCACATGAAGCTCAAGTTCCTTCAAAGCATCTTGGATCAAGAAACAGTAACTTGAGGCAATGGGCTATGTGTTATGTAGTCTGTGTATCTGGGCAACTGTTCCACTTCAGAATCTGGGAACTCAGAGTGCTTTGATTACAGCAGGAATAGCGCATATGACACTGAATGGGACTGAACCAGAGTTAACCAGAGTAACAGACATGCGAACTTTCCCTCAGTTTTTGAAGAAGATATGTAACAAACACTTCACTGCAAAGCATAACTATTGAGGTAATTTACGAGCTTTCAAAGGACAGTGTCCTCACTGAGCACAGGCTGGGAAGATGGCTGCTCTTACCACAGGGGCATGGGAGTTGCTCTTTTATTTTTCTTCATGAGCTCTTTTTCAATCTTCTTATCCTATAATCATCTTTCCTTAATCTTGAAACTTTAGGTGAATATTGTCTAATTCCTCTGGCAATCAACAATGTACACATTTACAATCTCTCCTACTGATTTTACATGCTGACTCATTTTATTAAGCATTTATTCACTTTGTCAATTTTTAAGAGTCAATGAACACAACACCAAACTAGATAACAAATAAGTGTTTTCTGATGTAACAAAATCTAACTGTTGTTTAGTTAATGCAAGGATCTCATTTTTTGGACATTCTTTGACAAGTTTTGTAGTAAAAAACAGTTTTCAACTGTAAGTTAGAAAACCTGGGTTGAAACACTATAGATGCTAGTCACTAGCTATAGGACTCATTAAAAGGCATTTAACAAATCTGCAAAGAACCTCAGCTATGTCTTCAGATAAACAAATAACAACTCATAACCAATGCTCTGTAATGACAAGTCAACATGATATTCTGTGAGAGTACATAGCCATCTACAGAGGAATACTATAGAGTGGTGTTGAGTAGCTGATGGTACAACTCACATTAGCAATAAATGCTCTTCATTCAGATCTCATAGCAATAGACAATTACTTGGAAGAACAACTTCTTCGTTCAAACAAGTACAACAAAATACTACAACATTTAGGGTATTTAGAATAATGATATTATAAAAATGAGAATATTAACAAGGTCCTACTAAAACCAGGTCTTTCAATTTACTGAAAAATTCTAAACTAAGATCTTTAGAAAATCAGCATTTGGAAGTATTTAGTCAGAGATCTTGGACTACTATGTACAGCTGAATCTAAGAGGAGAGGAAGATCAAATACAGGAAGGAAAATTGACTTACTTCTTCAGGTTTGAGGTGTTATTTAAGTGGCTTAGAAATCTCTGCCACTAATTGTCTGCTAATGCCAATTTTAAAATATAAATTTCAGCCCAAATACAGATAACTTTCAATTACTTAGGGAACTAATCCATCCTTCAATGAGCCTACAAACAATCTCAGTCCATCTAAAAAAATGAAAGTAAAACCTATGCAAAAATTTATATGCTGGAAAAAAATCAATCCAATTGACTCATGTCGCCTCACAGCAGGACGAGAGATAAAACGTTTTATATTAAGATAAATTAACAGAATCTGAAAATATATTTTAAAATTATCTACTTGGACCATGAACAATTTTGGAAAATGATCTACCTGCACTTGCAACAGTTGTGTATTTCATGAATAGATGATGCAGTATTCTGTACGTTTATCAATCAAACAGTTCAGATTTTACATACTCATTGACTGACATGACTGCTTATTCTAATAGTTGAGATAGATATGGTTACATTGTAAATTGGTTTATTTTTCCTTATACTTATTTTCCATTTGGGGCTTTACAAATTTAAAAGCCATGCCATTAGATTCATATAAATTCATAATTCATAATTATTTTATTTTTCTTAAATTCCCCAATTTCATCATAATGTAAATGTCTGGTTTCATTTCTAGAAATACTTCTCACCATGATTTCTTTTTCAGGTAGTAATAGAAATGTACCCAGTTTCCTTTCCTTGCAACTTGGTCATATGTACAACATTGCCAACCTATTTGCCCTTTTAGGATACGATCTCAAGCTATGCTTCTGGAAAACAGCACACAATTGTTAATAGTGTTTACACAATTCTACAAATGCATGAGTTTGTCTCCTCCCTCTATGCGTGGAATGGCTCAAACCCAGGCCTTCCACAGATTAGGGCAGCACTCTATGCTAACCTACACCCAGCCTGGAATATATGTATGTGTTTGTATGTGTGTGTGTGTATGTATGTATGTCTATCTATCTATATATATATATATATATATATATATATATATATATATATCCCAGAATAGTATAAATGTCTGTTTTCTATGTGATTGACTTTGCTGTCCTGTTTTTACAATATAGCACATAAACAGATCTAGAAAATTATATGCCGAAACTTCCCCTAATAGTCTCTTAAAATTGTTGAATTAATGTGACTATTAATCTTGTTCAGCAATTGGATGCAAATACCTAAATACAATTTTTTTTAGTGAGTACTACATGGGAAGAAAAAGTCTTAGGACATTAGATAGCTTCTTGAAAATAAAAAACTAGTAGCATTTGATTGCAAACAAGACATTCTTAATCAATGCCATCATTCGTAATCTACAATTATAATTAAAATTTCACAGACATTTTTTTTCACACTGTATATAAATACACATCACAATGATGTAGTTAGAATTAATACACAATATATAGAAAATGAACAAAATTTAGATTTAGACCAAAAACTTAATTGCTATCTTTTGAAAAATGAGTTGATTAGATATTATTTTATCTTATGCTAATTTACATTATTACAAATTTTAATTAAACATACTAGATTTAGGTGCTAAGAATGTCTGCAATATCTACATTTAAAGTTTCTACATATAATTTTATAAATCCAAATTTCAAAAGAAGGGTACTTTAATGAATAATGGAAGTCTCTTCTGGTTTACTTAATTTCTATTAATTATATCTTGTGTATATATATATACACACACACACACAAACACACACACACAAACAGTACATACAACTATGTAGTCCTTGTAGGAAAGTAATGATCATAGTCTAATAATTTCTGAGGATTAAAGTACCTAACAGAATGCCTGAATACAAACATGTTTTTTTCTTGTCATAAATCTGGAGTCCTATTAAAAACAAAACAAAACAAAACAAAAAACAATAAAAAATGCTCTTAAATTCACAGTTTTTAAATTACTGAAAATGATTTATGTTATTTTAGCAATTACATAAAAACACAGATACCTTCAGCTTACCAAATCTCTGGATAAAAAAAGATAAAATACAAATTTTAATTAGTTAATTATTGTTGTTTAGATTTTCTTGACTTAAGGGCAGGGTTGGGGGGTGGGGGAGCCATTGCCACAATCAATCCCATCATTCTGTGTTGGAAACTTTAAATCAGAACATTTGTTTAGAATAAGTTGTAGAGTGCTTTATTTTTTACTGGAGTATAATTCCCTAAGCATTTAATAGAAAAAAGTCTGAAAATTTAAAAAAAAATAATGACATATTAAACATCCCTTATAAAAACAAATCCCACCAGAATTGTTAGGCAGTCCATTTGAGTAAAAACGAAAGAACCAAGTATTGGTTTGAAACTTTTCAGTCCAAAAGTCTACAAAGAGAACTGTATTGATGAAAAATCTTACCCTGAACTCATCTGTTACAGCTTCTATATTCCGTATTTCTCCGTCCAAGCCAAATTTTATACTTGATAGTTATGTAAAGGTCTATGTTACCACTACATAATGTTTAATACTATTCACACACACACACTTCATTTTAACAATACCTATTAATCACTTCAACAATTTATTGTTTCAAACACATACCACCTCTGAAAGACAATGAAGAGATCCCTAAGCATTTAAGCCATTTCTCATTAGAGAAAAACTTCCCCTCCTCTGAGAATCACTCACTATACCTAAATATTTTGTGTGTTTTAGAAAGTATAATTTCTTAAATTTAAAAATGTGCTTGGAGATTTCTTCTCCTTCTGATTTTCCAAAGTAAAAATAGCATATTCCAGAATTCACCCTAAAAAAGGTAATTTTTTCTTAAAAAGATATTGCTTCTCTAAACACACGATGTCATTCAAATGTGTTCCATAGTTTGTTTATGTAGACATTCTATCTGTGTTTATTCTAAAGCTAGAACCAAAAAATGACTGGGCAATACCAATGCTGCTTTGGCTGTTTCTACTGAATAAAGTCACACAACATCATAGTTTATAAATTATATTACATTCATTTATAAATGGTCTTTGCCAATAGAATAAGAAGAATGGGACATCTGATTCTTAAAACACTTGAGGAAATTAAGAATCTGTATAATACAGTAAGAAAAAAGTTTAAAAAGAAAAATCCAATTTAGAACGGGCATAGAATTAACTAAGATTTAAAATGTTCTCATTTCTTCTTTCAGTATTATAATTTCATATGTCTTTTTAAAAAGAATTGATTTAAAATACAGTAATTGTTAAACTATCTTCCAGAAAATCAAGCATCCTTAACATTTCTGTATAAGTGTATTTATCAGTCTTGTGCAAGAGTTGGCAATTCCTGGCACCAGGGTCACATTATGCTTTTCCTGCAAAGTTGATGATGCACATCAAACATCGACCAAATTCCTCAAGAATCATCCAGTCTGCTACTGCCTTTGATTCTCTCTTCTTGTCTGCCTGGTTGTGAAGCCAATTACTACTTCCTTAGTTTTAAACATAAATGTCAAGTTTCCTCCTCCACTATTCAAAGCCATTGTTGACCTAGTAAGCAAGTCTGAAATAATCTGAGAAGATCATTTAGTCTTCCTGCTGTTTGCTGCTGCACTCTTTCTTCAGCTTTTTCTGCCAAATGCATCTATGTCTTTCTTTCTGGGCTTCATTCAAAATTCTTACAGCCAACACATTTCCATATTGGGGAACATATTATTTCTTCCACATAGCACTCAGTAGTTTTTAAGACATCCTGACATTGGCAATTACATCCCTTGCTATGACATTGATATGCTTTTCTCTCCCTTTCCTTTCCCTATCTTAGCCTTAAAATCTGTATCTCTGTCAGTGCATACCTTTATTGCTTTTTGCCTTTCATTTTTATGTTCCAAATTGTTATAACAATTAATATAACTGCAATGATTATAAAATTTGCCATTTACAGAGGAATTACAGTATAATTACAAACAGAGATTTTGTACATTTACAGGGCTTTCTGGGCTGACTGGCAGATACTGATGGGATTATGAAATTGAATGGAAAACTTGCCTGGGTCTGGATACCAGATGTTTCAATAAAATCTGCTACACACACATATGAAGACTGCTACAGCTGAGTAATGTATTGAGGTGGAAGCACTGCATAACCCACAATGCCTGTTCCTGGAGCTGGTGCCAGGACAGTACTTGGTGGAATGTTAGTGAGGTTGAGCTGTATCTGTGACAGTGGGGTGGAAGGCATAATAAGCCATTGCTGTGTTTGGCTGTTAGTTACTATTTATGAAGCCTGGTTGATGGATTTTGGGGCAACTTGTTGGATAGCATGAGCTTGGAAAATGGAACTGACATCAGCACTGGGGTTGTATTAACAACCACTGGCTTTGCTTCCTAAAGAGCCTTAATGCTTGTACTGGGATTATGACTAACTGGTTGGGTTAAGATACTAGCTATTCTGTCAGTAACATATAAGACATAATGAAACTTCCTTCCAGGTGCTTGAATCTTCTGGCCATTTGCCAGCAGTTTCAGAGGAATTGGGACCAGTTTCCAGAGGAATAGTTGTCTTAAATTGTGATATGCTCACTCCTCCAACAGTGATGGTCTGCACAGCTGATTTCATTTCCTTATATGGTGATTTCAAAGGTGAGATGGCTATTTTATTTGACATCTGCATTGTAAAATTAAAAGTTGATGCAATGACACCACTTTCAGATATTGTTATGGTCTTTGATGGAGTTCCAGGAGTAGACTGTGAAAGAACCCTACCTGCATTAACTGATGTTGTCTGTTTTGTAACTGCTTTCCTATTAATTGGTTTTGCAAAGATCAGCTTCATGATTACTAGACCACAGGTCGGTGTTCCAGATTTCATAGTATTCTCTTCTGGCACCACCTCTATGATCAGTTTTGATTTCAGTGTCCTTCATGGCTACTAGATTTTATACCTGGCATTTCCAATTTTACAGGCCTGTCCTGTCTATATATTATGTACTTGATATCAAACTGGCATTTAAAGAAATTGACACTCCTGAATTAAAATTTAAATAAGTAAATGAAGTCAAATAATTCAATTCAAATCAATTAGTTATATAAAAATATATGTCTTTAAAATTCTAGCTCACAAATTTTTCTAGATGGCCAGACAATAAAATATTTATTTCTATAAATGTCTAAAATGTAATATAACATCTATTGCTTCTAAAATTTTTCAACAGAGAAAATTAATACTCCTATTTACATTGTTCTAAAATTCTTACTTTATGAATAATATAAGTAAATTAAATTTAAAATAATTGGGATTAATCTTCATCAATATGGTTTCTTAAATAAATAAATTAGAAATTACAACTGAAGGGCAACTACTTTCTCCTTTTTTCTTTCCAATTGTTAAAGAAACGACAGGATCCTGCCTCAAATCTCTCCACAGCAAGCTGAATTAATTGTCCTTATCCTGACATTCATATTATTTTCTACTACTTTAAATATTGTTACAGATTCTTGATATACAGGTAAACCTGTTCTTCATATTTCTGTAGCTGTATTTTCCCCTTGTTTGGATTCCAATTTACTATCTCTTCTTTTTAACCCTTCAAACTCTTTCACAGCATCATATGTCCCCCATCTTCCTTGTTCATATGCACAGCCACACTAAGTTTCCTGGATCTTTGATAGAGAATAATATATCATCTTGAAAAGAGTCTAGCCAACTCAGAAAGGCTGGTAAAAAATCACGAGTAAAACATCCAAGAGATATGGGATAACATAAAAAAATCAAACATACGAGTCATCAGGATAGAGGAAGGTACAGAGATTCAAAGCAAGGGAATGAGTAACCTGCTGAATGAAATAATTACAGAAAACTTTCCAGAAATAAAAAAGGAAATGGATATACAAATTGTAGATGCATACAGGACACCGAGCACACAAAATCACAGTAGACCAACGCCAAGACACATTGTTATGAAGATAGCCAATATACAGAACAAAGAGAAAATATTAAAAGCTACAAGAGAAATGAGGCAGATTACATTCAGAGGTAAACCAATAAGGTTAACAACGGACTTTTCATCATAGACACTGAAAGTGAGAAGATCCTCGAAAAATGTATGTCAAACAGTGAAAGACAATGGATGCCAACCAAGAATTCTGTATCCAGCAAAATTAAGCTTCAGGTACAACAACGAAATAAAAAATATTTCATGATAAACAAAAGCTAAAAGAATTTGTAGCCAGAAAACCAGCATTGCAAAGCGTCTTGAGCAAAACACTACATGAGGAAGAAATAAAAAAAAAATAACCAAAACCATCAGTGGGAAGTGCCTCGGTAATGACAAAGGGTGGGGGGAAAGCTAATCATGGAGAAACAAACTAAATGAAAAAAAAGATAAATAATCAAACATGGCAGGCAGTAAAAACCATGTATCAATAGTAACTCTAAACCTTAATGGCTTAAACTCTCCAATAAAGTGACATAGGCTGGTAACATGGATTAAAAACACAAATTAAACAATATGTTCCCTCCAGGAGACACATCTGATTGGAAAAGACATACACAGGCAGAAGGTGAAAGGTTGGGAAAAAATATACCACGCACATGGTCCTCATAAGCAAGCAGGGGTGGCCATCCTCATATCGAATAAAATGGACATCAAGACTAAGTTAATCAAAAGAGATAAGGAAGGACATTATATAACTGTTAAAAGGAACCATTCACCAACAAGACATAACAATTATCAATATTTATGCACCAAATAATGGTGCTTTGATGTTCATAAAACAAATTCTCCTAAAGTTCAAGAATCAAATAGACCACAACACAATAATTATGGGTGACTTCAACACACCTCTCTCACCATTGGACAGATCCTCCAAACAAAAGTTGAATAAAGAAACTATAGAACTCAATATCACAATCAATAACCTAGACTTAACGGACATATATAGAATATATCAACCATCCTCAAGTGGATATACTTTTTTCTCAGCAGCACATGGATCTTTCTCAAAAATAGACCATATATTATGCCATAGGGCAATTCTCAGTAAATATAAATGGGTGGAGATAATACCATGCATTTTATCTGATCATAATGGGATGAAACTGGAAATCAATGATAAAAGAAGGAAGGAAAAATCCTACATCACATGGAAAATGAACAATATGTTACTGAATGATCAATGGGTTACAGAAGACATAAAGGAGGAAATCAAAAAATTCTTAGAGATAAATGAAAATACAGACACAATATATAGGAATCTATGGGACACAATGAAAGCAGTTTTAAGAGGGAAATTCATCGCCGGGAGGTCATTTCCAAAAAAAAGGAAAAAACCAACAAATAAACGAGCTCACACTTCACCTCAAAGCCCTAGAAAAGGAAGAGCAAAACAACAGCAAATGTAGCAGAAGGCAAGAAATAATTAAAATCAGAGCAGGAATCAACAAAATTGAAACAAAAGAAACTATTGAAAAAATTAACAAAACTAAAAGTTGGTTCTTTGAAAAAATAAATAAGATTGATAGACCCTTAGCCATGCTAACAAAGAGAAAAAGAGAGAGAACTCAAATTACTAACATACAGGATGAAAATGACAATATCTTAACAGATGCTACAACAGAAGACAATTAGAAATTATTTTGAAAACCTATATTCCAATAAAATAGAAGATAGTGAAGACATTGATAAATTTCTAAAGTCATATGATTTGCCCAGACTGAGTCAAGAGGATATAGACAACCTAAACAGACCAATATCAATTGAGGAAATAGAAGAAACCATCAAAAGACTACCAACCAAGAAAAGCCCAGGAACGGATGGGTATAGAGCGGAGTTTTACAAAACCTTTAAAGAAGAATTAATACCAATACTTTTCAAGTTATTTCAGGAAATAGAAAAAGAGGGAGTTCTGCCAAATTCATTCTATGAGGCCAACATCACCCTGATTCTGAAACCAGACAAAGACACCTCAAAGAAAGAAAACTACAGACCAATATCTCTGATGAACCTAGATGCAAAAATCCTCAATAAAATTCTGGTGAATCGAATACAAAGGCACATCAAAAAAATTGTGCACCATGATCAAGTAGGATTCATCCCTGGGATGCAAGGATGGTTCAATATACGGAAATCAATAAATGGTATTCACCACATCAATAGACTTAAAGATAAGAACCATATGATCATCTCAATAGACAGAGAAAAAGCTTTAGACAAAGTACAGCATCCCTTTATGTTCAAAACATTAGAAAAACTAGGGATAAAGGAACTTTCCTCGACATTGTAAAAGCTATCTATGCTAAGCCTCAGGCTAGCATCATTCTGAATGGAGAAAAATTGAAGGCATTCCCTCTAAAATCTGGAACAAGACAGGGATGCCCTCTATCACCACTTCTATTCAATATAGTTCTCTAAACACTGGCCAGAGCAATTAGACAGATGAAAGAAATTAAAAGCATAAAAATTTTAAAAAGAAGCACTTAAATTATCACTATTTGTGGATGACATGATTCTATACCTTGAAGACCCAAAAGGGTTTACAAAAAAACTACTAGAACTAATAAATTAATTCAGCAAAGTGGCAGGATATAAAATCAACACGCAAAAATCAAAGGCATTTCTGAATATCAGTGACAAAACTTCTGAAACGGAAATGAGGAAAAACACTCCATTCACAATATCCTCAAAAAAAAAAATAAAATACTTGGGAATCAACCTAACAAAAGAGGTGAAAGATTTATACAATGAAAACTACAGAACCCTAAAAAGAGAAGTAGAAGAAGATCTTAGAAGATGGAAAAATATACCCTGTTCCTGGATAGGCAGAACTAACATCATCAAAATGGCGATATTACCAAAAGCTCTCTATAGGTTTAATGCAATGCCAATCAAAATCCCAAAGGCATTTCTTGTCGAAATAGATAAAGCAATCATGAAATTCATATGGAAAAATAAAAGACCCAGAATAGCAAAAGCAATTTTAAGCAGGAAGTGTGAATCAGGCGGTATAATGATACCAGATTTCAAACTATGTTACAGAGCAATAGTAACAAAAACAGCATGGTATTGGTACCAAAACAGGTGGGTGGACCAATGGTACAGAATAGAGGACACAGAGACTAATCCACAAAGTTACAACTATCTTATATTTGATAAAGGAGCTAAAAGCATGCAATGGAGGAAGGATAGTATCTTCAACAAATGGTGTTGGGAAAACTGGAAATCCATATGCAACAAAATGAAACTGAATCCCCTCCTCTCGCTATGCACAAAAGTTAACTCAAAGTGGATCAAGGAGCTAGATATCAAATCAGAGACTCTGTGTCTGATAGAAGAAAAAGTTGGCTCCGATGTACATATTGTGGGGTCGGGCTTTAAATTCCTTAATAGGACACCCATAGCATAAGAGTTAATGACAAGAATCAACAAATGGGAATTACTTAAACTGAAAAGTTTTTTATCAGCAATAGAAACAATAAGAGAGGTAAATAGGGAGCCTACATCATGGGAACATATTTTTACTCCTCACACTTCACATAGAGCCCTAATATCCAGAGTTTACAAAGAACTCAAAAAATTAGACAATAACATAACAAATAACCCAATCAACAAATTGGCCAAGGACCTGAACAGACACTTCTCAGAGGAGGACAAAAATCAATCAACATGTACATGAAAAAATGCTCACCATCTGTAGCAGTCAGAGAAATGCAAATCAAAACCACCCTAAGATACCATCTCACTCCAGTAAGATTTGCAGCCACTATGAAGTCAAACAACAATAAGTGCTGGTGAGGATGTGGGGAAAAGGGTACTCTTGTACATTGCTGGTGGGACTGCAAACTGGTGCGGCCAATTTGGAATGCTGTACGGAGATTCCTGGGAAAGCTGGGAATGGAACCACCATTTGACCCAGCTATTGCCCTTCTCGTAATATTCCCTGAAGACCTTAAAAGAGCATACTACAGGGATACTGCCACATCGATGTTCATAGCAGCACAATTCACAATAGCTAGACTGTGGAGCCAACCCAGATGCCCTTCAATAGATGAATGGATAAAAAAAAATGTGGCATTTATACACCATGTAGTATTACGCAGCACTAAAAGATGACAAAATCATGGAATTTGCAGGGAAATGGATGGCAGTAGAGCAGGTTATGCTTAGTGAAGCTAGCCAATCCCTAAAAAACAAATACCAAATGTCTTCTTTGACATAATGAGAGCAACTAAGAATTGAGCAGGGAGGAAGAGCAGGAAGAAAAGGTTAACATTAAACAGAGACATGAGGTGGGAAGGAAAAGGCGAGAAAAGGGAAATTGCATGGTAATGGAGGGAGACCCTCATTGTTATAAAAAATTACATATAAGTGGTTGTGAGGGGAATGGGAAAATAAACAAGGAGAGAAATGAATTACAGTAGATGGGGTAAAGAGAGAAAATGGGAGGGGAGGGGAGGGAGGATAGACGATGATAGGAAAGGTAGCAGAAAACAACACTCACTAATATGGCATTATGTAAAAATGTGGATGTGTAACCGATGTGATTCTGCAATCTGTATTTGGGGTAAAAATGGGAGTTCATAACCCACTTGAATCCAATGTATGAAATATGATATGTCAAGAGCTTTGTAACATTTTGAACAACCAAGAAAAAAGGAAAAAAAAACAGAAAGAAGTAGAGGCTCTGTCAAATCCATACTGCACTGCAGCATGGTCCATTGAAGAAACTACACCTGTGATACAAAAGATGCTCCACATTTTACCTGCTTTTTAATGATAGGTTCCTTTCCCCTTCTCTCAACAATTTTATTAGATTAAAACATGACATATTGGCTTCCTCCAAATGAATCCCTAAGTCTGGAATTTGGTTAGAAGTTTATGTTCACATAAACCAAACTTTTGGCTATGGTATTTGGGCCCTGCTATAATACTTAACACAAAATGTAGTTATATTCAATTTAGAATCTCCTTAATGTCAAGATGGCACACACACTATGAATCCAGTTCTTGAGCAGCAGAAACACACAAATGCAATGTCTAAAAAAAAAGAAAAAAACCCAAAATTACAGATGGATAGGTCCTGGGGGACATTCTGCAAAAAAAGTGGGAGAGCCATAAGTATATCACCAGTGTCAAGCATCCAGGCGCCATCTACCTTGGTGTCTTCCAGCTACTGTCACAGAAAGAGTGATGGTGCTTGCTATTTCTGCAATGTCAGCTTCCCATTACCAAAAGACACTGTCATTACTGCTCTTGTTTGAAGACATGCCATATATGGAGTGTATATCCTGACATTCACTGCACTGGAGCTTTGTCTGTAGTTCCTGTTGTTCTCTACAACAGGAACTATTACTACCACCAGAGAAAAAGAAAACAGAGAAGTTAGGTCATTTTCCCAAAGTCACAGAGACAAAATAATCGAGCCAGGCTTGAAAGTTGGATTTTTCCAACTCTCACATTTTGTTTCATACCTACCAAGCATTCTTTTAATTAAAAAAATAACATTTAAGGCTGAGCAAGTGGAAGGCAGTGGCATACTTTGTGTGTGTGCATGTGTGTTAGGGTGCAGCATAGAAGTGTTTTGGGGGCACCATGGCATCAGAGACATAGCTAACAGTGGGCAAGACTGGGCTGCACAAGGGGCCACAAACAAAGAGGATCAGTTAAGACACAAGAGCACTGTCTGAAATGCATGTTACACAAATCATTTTAATAGCTGCACATACCTATGGACATTTCTGAAGACTCTTTCTCAGCACAGTAGATCAAGATGAATTAATCTGCCTTCTTGAACCTTTTGGAGTGTCCTGGGAATCTAGATCACCTGGATGCTTCTGCAAACTCTTGCCTTGTCAGCACAAGTTTTGCGAATGATGTTTTCTGGTGATCCTAGGTTCCCTCAGTTGTTCTGAGTGGAGGGCCCTTTTTGGCTTGGGTGTTGAGGAGTTTCCCAGTGACATTCTGTTTGACAGGCTTCTGGGAAGCATCAAGCAGAGGCCTTGGATACCTAGCCCTGGTGGGAGCAGTGGAACCAACTTCACAAATGCATTCATGGCTCAGGCAAATTGTAGCACAAATGATCTACAAGTTTCCCAGTATGGACAGCAGCCTCAGCTGCAAGCCTGGAGTCTCCTAGTGAGGAGTACACCTCAGTTAACATGTGCCAAAGCATTATATAACTATGAGAGTAAGGAACCTGGTGACTTGAAATTCACCAAAATGACATCATCGTTTTGCGATAAGTTGATGAAAACTGGTAACATGGGGAAGTCAGTGGGATCCATGGCTCTTCCCCCAACAACTTTTAGCACACTATTCAACCTTTACATCAACTCCCACCTCAGTGCAAAGAACTTTATGACTTTGAAGTAAAAGATAAGGAAGTGAACAAAGATTGACTTCTGTTTACAAAGGATGTTTTTCTGACTGTGATCCACAGAGTGGATGAAAACTGGGCTGAAGGAATGTTGGCAGACAAAGTAAGAATATTTCCAATTTCCCACATTGAGTTTAACTAAGCTGCTAAACAGGGGATGGAATGGGATAAGACTCCCATGCCAGGAGTTGATGCTGGAGAAGGTCCCTCAGCAACAGCCCAGAGAAGCACTGCCCCAAAGCTCTCCAACACCAAGAAGAACACCAAAAAGTGATTCTCCTTCACTTCCCTCACCTTGGCAAACAAGTCTTCCCAGGAATCCCAGAACTACCACTCCATGGAGATCAGCCCTCCTGTCCTCATCAGCTCCAGAAATGCCACAGCTTCTGGGAGCATCAGGGGACTGTCTGGGATTCCTGCAGTGTCCCTTCTCAAGTTCATATGAGTACCACCGATTTAATTGTGACCTCATTCCCAAGCAGCTCAGTGACAACTGGCTCCTCATTCACTTTCCTGTTGGATTTCCCCTAACCAGCTGCCCTTGGAACTTTGAATGCTCTCCTCTACCACCCCATCTCCTGGCTGTCACTGTCGTCATCTCCACATCACCAGGTACTACTGCTGGTGTTGCTACTGCTGAAATGGGACCCAGACCCATGGCAGAATCCACTGCATAGATAGCACAATTTCAAACTCAGACTCACCCCAGTGTGTATGTGGCTATCCACCCATACACTCCCAGAAAGAAAAAGAGCTAGAGCTGGGAATAGAGGAGATGTTTTTATTGTTTGAGCATTGCCAGGATGGCTGGTACAAAGGGATATCAATGCATACCACTGAGATTGGGGTTTTACTTGGCAATTATGTGGCATCTGTCACAAGGGCAGTGATAAATGTTACTGAAGCTAAAGTTCCTATGTCTACTGTGGTCAGAAAAGTTAGGAGATGACAAAGGTCATTCCCTCCACTGAAGGAGTGCCTTCCCAGAAGCTCTAGAGAAATGGTGTGGCTGGAATACCCAGGATTGTCCCTCCAGCTGTAGTGTCAGCATCTCACAACCAAATAAGTGGTCAAACTAAGGTCCTATTGCACATGCCTGGGCAGATTACAGTCAACCAGGACTGCAATGCAGTGAGGGCAGTTGCAGCACATAATCAAGAATGCCCCACAACAGCACTGATACCCATCCAGGTACAGAATGCTACCTTTATCTGTGGGCCTGCCCCACAATTTGTTGGCCTCCCCCTCCCCTGCCACCAATGGCAGGCTGTGCTGCCCATGCTGCTGCTGTCAGTTTCAGTCAAGCTGGTGCCTCCCTGGCCTGTGCTTCAACCACTTCATTGACCTCCCCAAGTATCACCGCTGCCTGTCATTAAACCAAGCCCAGTTGCCAGACAGTGACCATTCTCCCTGGACTTCCCACAATTCCACATGGTTCTTCAGCAGCTCGTGGGAACAGGTCAGCAAGCCAACTGTACAAGGACAGTAAAATAGAATAACAGATTTACTGAAGTTGCCTTCTGGTGCCGCCACCAAATGGAAGCCCTGAGTATCCCCTTTAGCAATGCTTAAGTTGAAGTGGAGCTGGAAGTGGGGCTAAATAGTGGTGAGTTGTCCCTACAGGGAGCCATGGGCCCTGAGCTACCACTTGGGGGAGGCCATGGCAGGGCCAGCTACAGCCCAATGGACAGGAATGGCCCAGTCGCTGCAGCACCAGTAGGCATAGCCCTGGACCAAGGAGCTTTCCAACTGAAGACTAGCTCCCTGGACTTTGAAGTTCCATTGCTCCACCTCCTCATCAGGCATGTTCCTCACTGGGTCCTGTCATGAATGAGTCTAGCCTATTGTTTGTGAAAGGCACTAGGTGGTGGTTTTCTATTCTCTCCAGAGTGAGGCAGAACTTGGGAACTTAAAGGAGGTAATATGTTTGTTCATAAAAAGTGAGAAGTTGGCTGGTTCAAAGGCACATTACAATGCAATGGGAAAACTGGGCTTTTCCCAGGAGGCCTTATGGAAAAATTGGAGGAGGTAAACAATGGAAAGACTTAAAATCACATCACACAAATGAAGAGCACAAAACAGTGTGATGGAAAGAGCACATGTGTGGACTTCCAGAAGGTCAGGAACTGAGCAGAGGGTTGGTGTGTGGCTCCTGAGTCTCAGCACAGCCACACCTACCAGCAAAGCAAAGCAGATGTCTGGGTTCCACCACTCAGTTGGAATTGTAATGTGTGCCTTGTACTGAGCAACCATTTTTGTGTTTTTTTTTTCTTTCTTTTGTTATTTGTCTTTACAATGTATAACTAAAATTGGCAATTGTTTACAAGGTTTAGCTAATGTATTTGCTCCTTTTAAAACTGAAATTTTCTTGTAATAGAAAAACTCTTTGGATTATGATTTTAAGACATCAATTTATGAAATGAGAGCCAAGGAGTAGCTGAATTATCTACTGTTTAAAGCAAGAGATTCATTGTGCTGTAGAATTCATCTTCCCTCCCTCACCCCTGTTCCCCATCATTACATTTTGCTTGTTTAAGACAGTACTGGTGGTTCTCTAATTTAGGTTGGGAAACTATACATACAACTCAGTATCAGTAAGGACCTGTGGTAGAGAGAAAAACTCAAGAAAAGAAAAGTTAGTGATTCTTTCTTTCTGGCTTGATCATGAGTCAACCTGAAAATTTAATCCTCAATTTAATTTTATGTTTTTTTTTTTTAATTTTCCTAGAATGAAACCAATGAAATGATGGGAAAAACAAAGCACAAGCATTGACTTGAAAGGTATTCAGAAATAATATTTAGTTGTATAACAGAAGCACCTCAATTCATCGGTTGGAAAGTAGGCAACATTAATCTTATACTTGCTGTCAGAGAATGCCTATGAAATGTAATTTCCATTTTACCCCATGAACTGCATGTCCAGAACATTTGTAAGATGTGGTGATAAATGATATTCTTGTGTTTGAATCAAAAGCTGAAGAAACAATGTGAAAAATTTTAATTTATCCATTGTGGCTCTTTCTCAATCACCTTGCATGTCCCACAGTAACATGGATGTGCATGATGTATACATTTCATTGCAATTTTCTGCTGAGGTTCATTTGCATTCAGAACTGAGCAATACAGGAGATGTAAAATAACTAGGATTCTCTACTGCAAAGTCACTCCTGACCAAGGTCTGCTGAGCAAACTTGTTCCCTCCCTAGCTAAGGTATCCATCAGCCATCACAGGAGTCATGAATAAAAATGCTCTTTGTGTTCTCAGCAGACAGAAAGAAAGGAGGAGTTTATCCAGGAGGTGTTCCATGGAAGCTCTGGAAGGCTTGGAGGGAGCCAGTGTGCCCACACCTTACAACTGTGGCAGGATACAGCTGAGCCTAAAATTTTATATTTATATCCATTCTTTGTCATCGGCCTCTTCCATCAATTTTATTGTGGTATCATATAGTTATGTGTTTATGGAGTCTTGAGAACAAAAATAAGGAAAGCAGCCCGGTAGTGAGGGAGTTACCACAGTTTTGCCATGGGAACTAAGTACTGAAATAACAAATTAAAAAAAAAACATGAATTAATACTTGGAAATAGAAACATGGACTGAAAAGACTTCATCCAATAACAAAAGTGTACATCATGTTAAAAAGTTGTAGAATCTGGGGCTAAGGCTGCAGCTCAGTGGTAGCAAACTTTACTGGCATGTATGAGGCCCTGGGTTTGACTCTCATCACCACATATAAAAAAAAAATTAAAAAGGTCTATGGACAACTAAAAAAAATGTAGGATGTGGTTAAAAATGAAATAATTCCTAAGTTAACCACTGATTTTATAAAAAACTGTACATTATGTTCTATGTGTTGAAGTTAAAAAAATATACTGGGATATCCATGTAATATATGAAGTTTGGTGAAATAAACAATTTATGTAAAAAAGATGATGCCAGCTTTCATCTGTGTAAGTTGACACCAATGTGTCATAATATACTGTATTTTAGGAAATTACTGTATTTTTTTAAAAAAATTAAAATGTATGAAGACTACTACAAGTTGAGTTAGTTTTCACCTATCTTTTCTTCATATTTTAATCTATGTGACTAAAGTATTTCTTTTAATAGTTTCCTACTATAAATTTGTCTAAAATTCCATCTGTAAATATATCATTAGCTAATATCATGTATGGGTTTTCTATTGGTTTTTTGATGAGAGTAGATGAATGTTGTAAGAAGGGCTTGTTACATAGTCATATGGCAATAAAAAATCATAATTAATCATTCCTATTTATGTTAAAAATTTGGGGACGAAATAAAATTTTTTAAGATTAAAATTTGATGTTCAACCTTAAAAAAATAAATAACATTCAAGGGACAGAGAAAAAAAACACTTGTCTCAAATTGATAATGCAGTTAAACAAATATAAAATTGCACTGGTATGCAATATTCATTTACACAGTTTTTGCTTAGGCACAAAGATAAACTCTTTAACTGGGTGTCACATTTTGCCTTTAATCTGGGGTATAGTCATTGGGCTCCCCATTCTACACACGTGTGCCACTTTATTTTCTCATCAATCACTTTCCCATCTTCTTTCTGTTAGCCTTCCAATATAATCAATACCATACATTTTGGAAATCTCAAAAGGTGACTGACAAAGAGAAGAAGGAACCAGAATAAGAATTGATGGGTGAGTTAGAGAACTGAGCCTTATTAATTATGCAAGCTTCTGCTTGAGATAGCCAGGATCCAGGGATGCACATAGTCCAACTGGATATGGGCTGGTGCTCAAAAGATATTTTCACAACAAAAGGACATTATAAATACATTAAACACAAATAAAACCAAGACTGTCCTCTTCATAAAAGGAATAGTATAAGGGTAAATCTGATAAACTGATTTAGATACTGGACAACCAACTCCAAGACTCTGGATAAGCTGTTCCTAACATGTCCTTGGAATGATTTCAGACTGACATTAATTAATTTCTTTAAAGTCACCATAGTAAAATAGCTAAGTGCATATTTTCTATAGAAACATTCCCTCTGAGCAAGAATCCTGGCCTAACCACTTACCAGTTCTTACCTTTCTATTTTTTTATTTCCTTCCCTTAAAAACACATCATAATAATTATACCACCATCAAAAGGCTGTTGTTAAAAATAAGGAGATAGTGTATATGAAGAGCTTTCATGATTTAAAGAACACAGTGAGAATTTAAAATAAGCAAGGGAGCATCACTGGTCTCACATATGATGAATTCTCTCCAGATGAAGTACGTGAAGCACCACTCATTTCTTAGCAATGGTTCTTACCTTTAATCTATTGGGACAAATAATAAAAGAATACAAATCTGTCATTATACACCTGATCATATCATCCAGAATGTTCTAGCATTTTCATGGCAATTTCTAGATAAACGTTCACCCACTGGGGATTTGTAAACTCTTTCATTACTTTAACTCCAATCAAACTGTTCATGTGTTGACTGTTTGAACAGCTTATGATCTCTTAAAGATCCTCAAAACCCACGCAGGTTTAGAACAACTTCATCCTGCCAAGTCAACTTCATGTATCCACAGAGACAAGCTTGTTGCAGGGCTCTCAGAACATGTGAGTCAGTGGGAAAAAAAACCTGCCAGTGACCCTGAAAAGCAATGCTCTGAAACTTGGCTTCCAACTACTCTCTCTGGGTCACATCCTTCTTCCCACACAAATGTAATATAAGAGATGTCAGTAAAAGACTTACTCTGTCCAGGAAAACTTGAAGCCATACAAGTCAGAGCTTTGTAACATTGTCCATTTTCTCTCAAGAGCATCAGAATTATTTCCACACCTTCATAACATTTAAAGTCAACTATGGAATGTATTCCTCAGATCAAATCTATATGCCTCCAAATAACCTTGACATGTTTACAGTTATATTCACTATAGCAATGATGCTTACCCTTTTTCTGCTTTCTAAAAATCAGGATGATCACTAAAAAAAAAAAGGATCCTGTTCATTAACCAAAACCAACTGAATGTCTCAAACTCAAATGACTCCAAGCACCTGCACAGCAGAGAAGGCCTAACATTTGTGAACATCCGTGATGGAAGCTCCAAACCACAAGCACACGCACAATATCAACTTTCATTTTAATTTTTTCCTCCAGTCTCATTACTGAGAAAGCTCATATTTAGAACTTCACTTTGGAAGAACTTTGCTTGCCCTCACTGTGACCATGCTCCCAAGTCATGAAAGAAATCTTAATCCTAACAATGAGCTGGCTTTTCAGAATGCCCTGATCATAGCAGAACATCCAGCTTGTCACCGAGGCTGAGTACAGATTGCCACCTAGCTCTAAGGGTGCACAAGGCATTCACTCTAAGTCACAGTGTTTCTGGCTATATACATGTCAGGCCCAGCTTCCCAGAAGAGTGCCCCAAGTAAGTAGACAGGTGGTTCATGCATGCTTTATGGAGACACCAGTTTCATCCAGACATGTGGACTTTGGCAAAAGCAAAAACTTTCATCTAATAGCATGGCTATGTGCCTCCTCTTTTCAAACCACAAACTGGTTACCCTTCTCCTCATCCTGACAAACATCATGTAACTTTAGGAAGAGAAAAGTCTCTAAGCTAACCTCAAAGCAGTATCTGGCCTGCTGGCACTGGAGAGGCCATGTAAAATCAATTAGGTTTCCTACCAAGGTATTCATCAAACATTTGGCTTCCACAGATGTGTCTGCCTAATTCACTTAAAAACCTATTGCAACAACTTCCTTGATTTGGCAGCCACCATTACTCCTGCTGGCCCAACCTTCTCTTCCCCTTCCACACAGATCCATCCTTGTCATCTGGCATGGACCTCATGGTCATTATTCTATGCATGTTCTTAGCAACACCCCAGCTCCCAGACTCCTGTTCCTCCCTCCCTGGCAAAACCCCAGTCCAGCTGGGTCCCCCTCAGCACACACACACACACACACACACACACACTCCCTGGCTCCTGCTAAGGCTCCACCACGAGGCCCACATGCACTTTGACAATCTTACCACAGTTCCCAGACCAAGGCTCTCTTCTTTCTCTGGGGTAATTTTATGTCTAATAGTAAAATTTAATAGAAGAGTTACAGCACCTGAAAAGAGGCAGGACCATGGGGGACCCAGACCTCTCAGGAATGAAGGCTTGCGCCTTCTGTGGTGTGGCATCTCATGACCAAGGGTAGCTATGAGGTGTGAGGTGTGGAAAGAATGGAGAGTGTAAGCACAGGCCACAGTCCCAAGACCAGTCACATGGGGACTGTAGTGGGGAGGACATCAGATAAGCAGTGAGAGTGACAGAGCCATGGACATGCCTGTCATTTCAGCCATCAACTGTCATTCCTGCCTGCTTTAACTGAAAGTACTTCCACAATTGCCATGGGGGCCAAAAGAGCCCCCAACAAAACCCCTCAATGCTTCACCCTCCTTGCTCCCACACTGCCATGAAGTTTAGATGACAAAGAGAGGGGCCTGGAAATCAGAGGTCCTCAGACCTGGGGCTCAGGATCAGCTCACAATTCCACTATTGGTTAGGTTGTACCCAACTGGCAAATGAACCATCAATCATAGGCTGTTTTAATGGCAACCACTAACTAAAAGACTCAGAAACAATCAGGCATCTACTGGGTATTTCCCATAGGACTCAAGATGGCCTCTGTATTAACTAGGTCTCCCACAGATGCAGACACTCCCTGAGATACTGTCAGGAGCAGAGTGCTCTTGCTATCTGGAGCCCAGCTCCAAATAATTGTAAAATCAATTAGGTTTCCTACCAAGGTATTCATCAAACATTTGGCTTCCACAGATGTGTCTGCCTAATATACTTAAAAACCTATTGCAACAACTTCCTTGCTTTGGAAGTCACCATTACTCCTGCTTGAAGTATTCATTGCTTGAAGTTTGGTGATATAAAAAGCAAATCAATTTCCTGCCAGTTTTAATTGGATTGGGAAGCTGAATCACATTTAGTTGGTCTCCCTTCAGAAAGAGACAGAGCAAAAGGCATAGAATCCTCATCCATCTTCAAGATATAGGCTTCTAAGTTCCTTTCTAAATTGAAGTCACTGGTGGAAATAGTAAAATAGAGAGTAAAATCTTGAGTGATGGCTTGTTGCCCAGAAGTAAGGGGAATTCACCCCAGGAAGAAGCCAGACTCGGGGATCATAGTTTGTGCCAATCCTCTACAATTCAGACCTGGCACCTGAGAGCACAGCAAATGCAGAGCATGTTCCAGGAGCTCAACTTTCCAGCCACCACATGGGTGATCTACTACTTGGACAGTGATAGCTAAAGAGAGCACCATCCCTGGCCAGCAAGTCCCCATCTGGCAATTCCACAGCTGCAGACTCCCCCCAACACTATTCCAGTTTTTCTCCTACATCCCAGACTATTTTTATCATTTTTTTATCATTCATACGGGGGAAATGGCAAGACACAGGGTACCTGGTCTTTGCTTCTGCCCAGAGCATATTTAAGGGGTTGGTTCTCCCCTTCTTCCTCAGCCAGACAGCATCTCTCTTGTGAGCTGGGGAAAGGGTGAGCTGTCTGGGTCAGGGGCTGGACAGGGGAGGATCTTTTCCTGGCCTCAGAGAAGAAAGCAGCTTGCAACCCCCTTCAGGAGTCCCCTTTCCTGGACATAGTCCCATGAGGGAGATCATGATCCAGGGCTGGATGCCCATGCATGACCAGCAGGACTTTAAACAATTTTAGGGGATAAACTACGGAACAAAAGGTTTCCACCTTTGTCCAGGAAATGGCTTATAGTAGGCAGAAAGGGACACTGGGAAAGGACAGTCCAAGGTGGGGTGGGGGAAGTTCAGGCCAGATCAGCATCATATGGCTGCTTTGTAGTACTTTTCCATTTGCTGAGTGGTTTTGTAGATATTGTATCTCATCTGAACAGGTGGAAAAAGTCAAGCATGTGGTGTGGAAGTAGATAAGCCCAAATTGGGTTAGATGAAACCTCCTGCTCTCAAGTGGATTTGGTGGAGATGAGTCAGTGTTGGGATGTGGCCATGGAGTGTCACCATCCAGTGCTGTCAGAGTTGTCCCAGATACTCATGAGTACCCACTTTACAGCTTACAAGGACTAATGTGTGCATAATCTAATAATAACATCACACAAAAACCAGAAAAACTTCTCACAACTTAGAAGACTGACACCTAAAGATTTTAAAAAGTTTCTCACAATCCAAAAGCTCTGAGGGCCGAGGCCTGCCAAGACTTCTGACTTTATTCCCAGGGAAGAGAACTTGAGGGTCAAAGGGGTGAGTCTAGAAGCATAAGTGGGTGAAGCCAATCCCACTGAAGACAGGGAGCAGAGGACCTGGAGCCAGCTGGCCAGCACAGGTGCTTCTTGGGGACTAGAGATCTCTTCTAGTGGTAGTGATTTGCAATTCCATGACAGCAGAGCACCTACCGTCCAACAAATTCCTGTCACCTCTACTCTCGGGTGTTCAGAGCTGGCAGGAAACCTTAGCTGCAGGACACTCTGGGCTCAGATCTCCTGAGGGCATGGGGAGAGGAGGGAGACGTCCAGAGTGCAAGGGCCTTCAGCTTCCTCTCAGCACCTCCCTACACAATTGTGAAAAGTCCATGCCTGCCTGTGCATGGGAACTTTACAGTGAAGCAGGACAAAAGAGTGTAGAGAGCAGGAGGAGCCTCCCTCTGGGTGTCTCAGCTCACAGAGGGTGCTGGGCTTTCTTAGCCAGCCCTGGCCCCTTCATGCTCTCACAGTATTTTTCATGAATGAGACCTACAGTGTTGGCACCAGTACATGAGATAAGCCTAGCTCATTCCTGGAACTAAAGGACAGGAGCCTCCCTTCTCATAGTCAAAGAAAGCATAGTAAAGCTTCACCCAGGGCCAGCTCTGGGAAGGCAGCAGGGAGGAGATGGGCACCAGCAGCCCAGATCTTATTCTCACCCCCACAAAACACAATTTTGCAATGATCAGTTTCTTTGGAATAACCACAAACTTCCAGTTGCCTGAAGATTAACCTACTGTGGTGAATTGCCCAGAAACCTACCTTCTTCTTGTAACAGAGTATCACATTTATGGCAATAGAGGCTTGGCATCCCAACCAGCCTTGTTGTATGAAGGGATATCTATCCCATGTCATGCTATTTGCAAACTGCTTACACCCTGTGTTATTTGGTGGAGGCATGAGTTCCTACTGGGTTTAAGAGCTTTAGGGAGAAAGTTTGGTGGCAAGGTGCTGGATTATCTGGTGGGAAACAAGAGACTGAGGGAGAGTGTGCAGCTAGAAGGCAATTGCTGAATGTGTGGCACAGAAATAGGAAGGAAATGGAATTCTCAGGAGGTTGCCAAGTAAGACAGGAAATGCAAGATTGAATAATTGTAGGGGAGGGAGATACCAGAGAGGTATGACTCTGAAGGTGTTTTCCCTTTTTGAAATTTTTTATTGGGATAAAGTTCATAATCCTAAAGTACACAAGTAAGCAATCTGTAGTATACTCTTGGCCTCTGGACAACCATCACCATGTAATATTTAAAATACTTCCACCACATCAGAAAGAAGACCTGCACCTTTCACAGTCAGTCCCAGCACCCCCACCCTCATCTTCCAATAGCTCCCCTACTTTCTCTCTGCATGAATTTACCAGTTTTTGACATTTCCAATAGAGGGATCACAGCTATCCTTTCCTTTGACGGAGGTGTCTTTCTTTAGAGGGATCATATTTATCCTTTGCCAGAGGTGTCTTTCTTTAGCTCAAGGTGTGGAGGAGCCCTGCAGGGCATGTATCACAACTATCTTCCTAATAAATTGGAATAACCCATATTCTACCTCTCTGATTCTCTCCATTGTTCTCTCCACTATTTATTTGGGTTTTTTTTCTACTTTTTAGAATTGTGGACAAATGACACAGCTTTCTTCTGCTGCATAGCTAGCCCACTGGTCCATGTGGTGAAGCAAACTGGCAGCAGAGTACTAGAGCAAGGAGTGGTGGCCCAGTGGAGTCCAGGTGGCAAGCAGAAACTACATCCATGTGAACCCACCATGCAGGCATTGTTAATCAGCACCCAGGCAAGTCAAGCCATGCCCACCTATCACCCTTGGACAGCCAGGCCTGGGCCCAGAACTGAGGCCTGGGCCAGAATCCCGCTCCCCGCAACACTGCAGTCCCATCCTAGCACCTAAAACTTCCCCTTCTGATGTGCCTTGTGGAAATGGAAGTTGACAGAGCTGAATGGAATTCAGGACTCCAGAGCTGACCAATAGCATTAGTGCCTTTCCAAGCTCTCATTGGCATAAGTTTGGACCATTAGCCATTACCCTGACAGGTCAAATCCGCTGTTGCTGTCACCAGCATCTTCTGTATTATGAAAACAGTTTTGTTTCCTTTCTTCAATAAATTCTATAGTTACATTGATTCATCCTGGTTTGTGGATTCCATTCTTCAAATGCACAAGATAAAAAGCCCAAATAGAAAAAAAAAATTGGTGGTGAGCCACTGGGATCTGCTGCTGCTCTTCTTGGCTCCACCTGCCAGCAACCATATTGAGTTTGATTTTTTATCAAAGCCATGGACTTCACACACACATTTTTATCTCATTGTGTGGATTTAGGTCTCCAGAGTGTATACTTAGAAAGAGATTTGTTGGATTACATAGTAACTCCCAAGTTCCACTCCTTGAAGAGTCTCCCCTGATCTGACATAATGAAAAACTGGACTAATGGAGGTGGGGCATCTCTGATCTCCTTGGTGCCCCATAGCCCCATGTGTATACCAGTCTGGAGGCTCTCAGAACTGTTGCTTTTAGGGTCAACTGGAGGTTCCATTGTGTGGGTGTGGTTGGTGACTCCCTGGCAGAAGTGAATGTCACTTCCTGCCTCCCTCTCTTCCTGGAGATCCAGGAGTGGGCTCAAAGTTACACCCTCTGATTACATGCTAGCCACTCTGGCCCCCAGCCTGGTCTTTCAAAAGCCCCTCATGATCCCCCACTCAGGTAAAGCCAACAGGTTGTACTGAGTAAGTAGCCAGCCAAGCACTGTGCCATGCTGCTCCCTTGTAAAGGGAAAGCATGTCCCATGGTGGGAAAGGCCAAGGTACACCTGAGACAGCTGTTACCACAATTATTCTGTCTCTGCTGCTTCCACCACAGTGCCACTCCCAGGACTGGTTCAAGGGCCCCCATTGCACAAGCACCTGCTTTGGTTCTTCCACCATCTACTACATTCAGCAACCAAAGTGGTTCCTTCAAAGCATGTTACTTTATGTCATTCACCAGTCAGAGCTTCCCAGGGACTATGTCTTCCCACCACCAGAGTCCTCACAAGACCTCTGGAGCACAGAATGATCTGGCCCTCGCTGCCTCACACCCATGCTGGGCTGTCTCTGACTCACCCGCCTGTTTCCCTGGCTCCCCTTGCTCCTCCAGCACTTCATGCACAACCTCACTCAGGAGCTGCACAGGGTCCCAAGGTCCCCTGACTAGCCCTGTGACCCCCAGAACCCCTGCCTTTAAACTGTGTCTCACAGAACCCCCTGCCACCATCACTGTGCCCTCCAGGAAATGCTACCTCCAGCCCTGCCTCCCCAGGACCCACAGTCCTCTTGCCTCTTTCTTCAGGTTTCTGCTGTTGTCATCTATCATCACATCAGTGACCCCTAGAAAGTGTCAAGTTTCTCTCTCCATGCACTCTCTGACCCCTTGCTAGGTCTAACTATGTCCTTCCAAGTTCATGTGCTGGAAACCTCATTCTGGGCAACAGTTCTAGGAGGAGGGATCTTTAAGAGCTGACTGGTCTGTGCAGGCTCTACTCTTCTTTCTCTTCCTTAACCTTGGCCTTGCCAGCCCTAAAATGTGATCCAATTAAATTTATTTTCCTTATAAATTATCCAGTCTGTTTACATGGGGTTACAACAGCTCAAAATAGACTAATATACACTTAACCTGGCTTACAGTACTAAGCACTTTAAAAGACACTACCCTGTTACCTGCATGCTTGTGTCGCGACCCCTTGCCCGCAAGGAAGACGCAACTCAGGAATCTTCTTTCAGCAGTTTATTCAGGTCCTTGATACTTTTTCTTCTTTCAGCTGTTTATTCAGGCCTTTGTATTGACATGTCTTTTTGCTTCTACTGCTACTCCTACTACTACTTCTACTGCTACTCCTACTGCCACTACTACTACTGCTACTACTACTGCCACTACTACTACTCCCGTGTGCCCCAGCCTTAATAAAGCAGATAAAGCCCCAATGCACAACTGCCACGTGGACTTTTCTCATAGGGTGCCAAGTCACAGCGTGCCAACTCATTCTGATAAGGAGTTGTTTGTCACAGACTACAGGGGAAACCAGCGCCATCTTGTAATGGCGGCCACAGTTCACAGAAACGGCTCACCACATGCTTGCTTAGGCCTCTCTCCCCAGAAATGAGAGCAAGGACTTTGTTTTGTTACTGCATATGTACTCAGTGTCTGGTGGATGTTCATAAAATATTTTTTGATTATTTAAGTCCCTCTATGACTGATATAGGCATTGACACTCCATATTTATAAAAGAAAGAAAGAAGAAAAGAAAGAAAGAAACACAGGAAGTGTAATGGCCTCAGCAAGTTCCTTATTATTAATTTGACCTTCAGAGATAAATAAATGCAAATTCACAACACAGACAGTTTGACAAGACAGGAGAAAGTACAAAATAAATAGTCATCATTAAGACTGCTTGGTAGTCTAGACATCCTGGGGTAGTGAGAGCTTGTAGTCAGGCTGCCATATGTCCCCTGTGACTGAGTTAGATTCAGCCCCCACAGGACTGAACCTGACTCTGACAGCTACTACCACTCAGACCTACTGTGGTAAGCAGCTCCATGCACACGTCAAGCAGCTGCGCTCTCACCAGGCTCTGATACCCTTTTCTGTGTGGGCCATAAATACTGCCCTATGCAATATAATGTAAATTTGTTGATTGGAGATAGTCTTTCAATTCCCATTAATTAGACAATGGCCAATGATTCTGGACATGGTGCAAAGCCATTAATTACATGCCAGTGAGGAGGTAGAGTTGGGAGAAACTGTTGCAGTTGCTAATGGTTTAAATCACCCTTTTTCCCCTCTCAAGGTCTCACCTACTCAATGAAACTCTGCACACTCACAAAACTGTGGAGCCAGGAATGTTATCAAATATCATTAAACATGTTATTTATTGAGACACTAACAGGAAGAGTCTGTTAAACTGGACATTTCCATCTGTCCCATGAAGGTCCCACTTGAGGTAGGCAGAATGGCAAAGATGGAAAGCATGTGAATTTGGCAGTCTGAAGACAGTTTCTCAGGTTTTAGAATCCTTACAGTTCTATGCCAGGTTTGGAGGACACAGCAGGGTGAGAAGAAGGAGCCATCACATTCCTGGGGCCATGGGGGGAATGTGCCTTCTGAATACATTCTAAATCAGTGTGCACAGTGTGGTGGAGACTTTTGACTCTTCCATTCTCCAGAGTCAAACATCTTGTGCCTGGCTCACAGCTCCTCAGGAAGTATTCCTTTAGTGCCAGCACCTGGCAGGTGCTTGCCTGCTGCTGATACATTAATGGACAGTGGTTCTCCAGGTGCCTGGAGCCTGCCATGTCTGCTCTATGGTCCCTTCACAAACAGGGAAGTGAGGGACAACACCTTTGAAAGGATGCTGCAGGTGTCCAGTCCATGCCCTGTGTATTGAGCAAGAGACACTCTCCAGCAGTCACCTGAAGACAGGTAGCCACTCTGAACCTATTTCCTCAGATCCCAAGTGAGAGATGGAGTGGGAAGCCTCAGGTCCTTCTGGTTCTAGTCATCTCCAATAGGAACCATGCAAATCTGGATGGTGAAGATGAGCATTAATGGCTCTTATTAGCCATGAAATTACAAAGATGGACTGACTGGTCAAGAAGCAACATAAGGAAAATGTCAGCTACACATTCAGAGAAAAACTCAGAAAATAGACACTTTCTTTCCATGTAGACAACGGAAAAATTTGCTAACTAATGAGGATCTTCACAACAATTTTATGGATGGTTCCTCAGGTTCTAGGGTCCTTACAAGTTGTATATAAAACACACATGTTTTATATACAGGTATAAAAACACACATGGAAACAATCTAAAAATTAATTTTAAAAACTAGTGGACACACCCAATGTTCTGTTATATTTGTCCACGACGAAGAGGACTAAAATGGGTCCAAACCACATGGGTTCAGCCTCATACTACATGTTCGAGAACCAACCAACGAGATCTGAAAACAAGACAAAACATCAGAAATAAGACATGGCTTTTTACAATCTGGCCTGCATGGTGGGTGTACACCTGAGTGCTTTCCTCAGTGCATAGAAAACAGGCATCAGTCAAAGGCCACTGGAAAACAAAGGCCTTGTTGGCTCCCTGGTGTGCTATGCTTTCTGGTTGGCAGGGTAGTGGACAGCTGCCTGGGTGGCAGGTGAAGATGGGCCCTCCACAGGCCCCCATAATGAAGACCCTTCTAAAGGCACAGCAGGATTCATCCCATAAAAGAGGATGCTGACCTCCATGCATGGTTCCAAGCAGGTAAGGTCAATGTCGGCAGGGCAAAGTGTTGGGCTTGAGTCCTGCAGGGCAATGTGCCACACAGACTCTGCTCTGGCTCCTCATCTTACCTTGGCCACTGGGGAAAATGTCTGTGGGAGGCAGTGGAAGAAGGAGCCCAAGGTAGAGCTACCTTGAGTCCTGTGTGATCAAGGCCAGCCTCAGGGAGAAGGAAGCCATCCTGAAACAGCAGAGGACATGGTAGCCAGACATGGCCCCACCTGGCTGTCTGAGGCTTATCCACAAATAGCATGGACCTGTCAGGGGCCAGGAAAATCCCAGCTGTGTAACATCAATTGCTGGGAGAGGCAGGTTTTTTGAATGCCAGAGGGAGTGAAGTGTGACACCTCAGTAGCTTTAGGTCCCATCCTGAGGACCCAGGGACACTGGTGTCCTTCGTGAACCCTCATGAGATTTCAGGGATTTCACAGTGGTTTGCTCTTGCTCCTATCTGAGCTCCTCCCTGTGCCTGCCTCTCAGGAGAGAGCCACTGTTCAAGTAAACCCTTAATCTAGATCTGCAGAACAACGGCCCCCAGGGGATTGAGCACAGGCAATGACCATTAGCTGCCACGCAGAGTCCACCACACAGGTGTGGGCCCGAGGTGGGCTGAGTCAGCAACAAGGGAAATGAGGGCACGTAGATCCACTGAGCTGAGGCAGTCCTGCTGGGCCCAGTGTGGACACCTGCTCTACACAGTGCTGCAGCCAGAACCTCCAGGCTTCATGATCCCAGAATCTCAACCTCATGCTTGCCAACCAAAAGTGAGAAACTGGAAGAAGGGGGAACCTGAATGTAAATTGAGGATCAAGCAATGTTACAATAGCATCAGTACTTTTCCAAACCCTGATTAGCATAAGTTTGGACCAACATTATTGACCCAAGTGCTATATAATCCCCCAGCCTTGCACGTGTAGATGATAACCTGTTATTGGGTCTGTTTTTGTCTCCTTATCTCATTAATTTAATTCTTTGGACTAAATTTCCAGGCAAGCCTGGAAAGACGTTAGTGGTAAACTGCCAGAGCTTATTGCAGCACTGGAGAGCATAGCAGAGGTCCAGAGCTGCAGTACTGAGAGCTACAATATGACACTCAATAGTAGTTGAGAATATTCAGAGTTTGCTGGCTCCACCCTTCAAAGCTGACACATGTAGATGATGTGGATTCCTGGCTGCTGAGCCAAATCAGTTATCCTACTGGTTCTTGTCAATATGCAAGTGTGGAGCTCATGAGGCCCGTGGCCTGGGGGAGACTGCCACATAACCTAGGGGGCTTAGGCAGGGCAGGCCAGTGCTGAGGTAGATCAGGGCAAGCTGTTCTGTCACTCTGCTGAAGCCTGGATTACACATAGGGGGACCTACCACAGAAGCACACTCTAGCAGTTCCATGGCTTCAGACACCACTGAGCATGTGCAGTCAATGACCCAAAGCGGGGAGCAAAGTAGAGTAAAGCTAAGTGTGAATGGGATTCATAGTTAACCAATTTCATTATTGATTTTCCAAGCTCTAGTTAGCATAAGTTTGGACCAATAGCAGTGACCCAAGGGTTCTATAAACCCCTAGACTAGCACACTAGGCAGAGGAAACCTGCTGTCTGTTCCTCTCTTTTGTGGAAATAGTTGTGTATTCCTGTCACTCAATGAACTATTATTACACTCACTCATCCTGGTTTGAGAATTTCATTCTTTGAATACATAATATAAGAAAGAAGAAATTAATTGAAAGCTGCTGGGTTCTACTGCAACACTGGTGGGCATGGCCTGCCATTAGTAGCTACAGCACTTCCTGGCTGCAGAGGCCTGCAGCTTGTACAGACCCCACCTGGCAATAGCAGCAGTCAAAGAAGTTTCACCTCAAAACTCTGGTTTCATAGGCATCCCTCTTATGATTAGCTGATAACACTTAAAATGAGCCAGCTTGGCTGTAGTGAACTGCATCTTCACAGACTGCTCACCAGAAGAACTGGTGAATTCAGCTTCTTAAACTCTAGCTATATGTTACTTCTCTCATTGTTGCTTGGATACAGACAACTCTAATGAGTGGCTACCTTATCTGAGTGTGGTGTTGAGATTTAAGACAAGTTTCAAGAGGGAGCCCTGGACCAGCATGCAGGAACATAAAGATCTTCACTAGCTTTTGCTGTGTTGACTTTTCCACAGTGGGTTTTTAAAACCCTTGCAAAAATGACCATGGTAGCTCTGGCCCCTTGAGATTACTACTAAAAACACTTTGTGAAGCCCCATATCCTCCCCACTGAAACCCAACCCAGAGCAGGATAGTTCCTAGTGCCAGTAAGCTGAACACCACCCTATGTTGTGTAACTGCAATTTCTGGACAGCATGTGTGGTCATTTACTTCATCATTTTATTGTTATTTCACTGTATTTCCTTATGCTGAAGTCCATCGATCTATATGAATGAGTTTGTCATATAGATGTCTCTTGGAATGCTGTGTTGAGAGGACTCAAGCTGGAAGTCAGAATCATCTCCATAAGAGGACTGCAGTCACTGCATGCACATCACAGGGGGACATAGCCTCCTTTCTAGCACTCAGGGCACATTTATGAGACCAGTTTGAGATGAAATTCCACCACTTCTTTTGGTGGGAAAGCTTGTTTCAGTGTTTGTTGTGAATCACAGCAGGGGATGCCTGTACTTGTCACCTTTGAGGGTTAGAACAGGCCAGGCCCAGTTCTCCACTACCACTGAATGGTGTGTACCAGCTTTGTGCTAGAGCTCCCTGCCTAGGGAAGGCCTCCAGTATTGCAACAGACTCTAGCAATTCACTACCAAGTTATTTTCACTACCAAGTTATTTCACACAAATCCAAAGGATGTCCCAGAAGATAGGCATATATGAAAAACAGAAACAGAATTCTTGAATTGTCAGGAGGGTGGCCAACAGCAGGTTTTCAGTCAAAGTGAGCTAGTCTAGGGGATTATCTAGCACTTGGGTCAATGATATTGGTCTACACTCATGATAATAAGGGTTTGGAAAAGTACTAATGTGATTGTAACCAAAATAAAGCATTAATTTCTATTCAGGTTCACCCCAATCCTATTTTCTTGCTGTTGGTTAGAAAGCAGGAAGTTGAGGTCATTGGATTGTAGAGGCTGGAGTTCTGGAGGCACTGTTGTGTAGTCAGAATCTACCCTGGGCTAAGCCTGGTCTTGGTGCCTCAAGCCCATGCCAACTGGGTAGGCTCCATTTGGCTATAGCTTGCCACCCATACTCCAGGCCCTGTGGGCAGCCATTCCACAGCCCTGGGACAAGGGTTGGCTTCACTCAGGCATTATGATACAGAAATTTTACTCTAAAGACAACAATCATGAAAAAATGAGAAAACTAAGGTACCTTTCTTCCATCCTCCTTCTCCTATGAGCATGGGACTGTTTTGTAAAGTCCACTGAGCTGAACGTCACAGCACTTGGGTAGCATCGCTGATCTATGAGGCCAGCTCTCTTCCAGCAAGCCAGACATTAAAGTAACTCAAAAAATGCAACACTGATTTCTTCTTTATTTACTCTGGAGAAATACATTTACTTTTCATAAAATATCTATTCTAGTGTGTGAAAAGTTTAAAATAACTTAAAACAAATTAATAAATATTTCTAAAATTTCCAAATCTTTGTTTCACTGCACATATTGATAGTTATTATCCACTCACAGGAAATTGTTTTGGGGTCCTCATAATCTTTAAGAATGTGAAGGGTTTCTGCAGGACTGGGAGCAGCTGAAGCAGAAGCATTCCTGGTAAAGATGAACACACTAAGGTCACTGAGGTTGGGGTTTGTGAGATGGACGGCAAGACTCAGATGGATCTTCAAACTTTTTTCTTAAAAACTAAATCCAAGTACAGAATTTTAGCATTCTGTTAAGCTAGGTGGTTATTATACAATAATTTTGTATCTTTTGATGTGCTTTAAGTAATTCATAATCAAAATAAATTGTCAAGAACATGTCATTTAGAGTTATGGAAGCAATTACAAGAAACACTAGCAACAAACATGGCTGAGTTTCTGGTGCAGTGTGAGACCAAGGTGGGTGAGTAGAGATGGAAGTGGAGGCCCAATGGCAGGTGGGCAGGTTCCATTCCACTTGATACTAGATATACCTCCTCCACACCTCCACAAATTAGAATCTTCAAAAAAATCAAGTGAAGAGAAAGGGGAAAAACGACAAACACCATGCAGAACTTAGAGATGACGAGAAGGTCTGGAAGGAGGAGGAACTGCACCGTGTGTTAGGATGTGGGAGTACAGGGGCTTTTACATTCCCCTCATTTCTCATCTATTCTGTTATATGGCTGTGTAATTTTATGTATAGCATAAAATTATTTTTTAAATTACCAATATATCCAAAAAGACAGATAATTTTTTTTTTCTCTTGGGAAAGACTGGCTGCCACATGGTTCTATCTCTCCTGGTTATTCTCATGTGGGTTCCTGGTGGCTGCCAACCTTCTGCTCCTTAGAGACTGTGATTATAGGTGGATTCTACGTCTCTCCTGGTCTCTGCTTTAGCTGATGGTAATTAGCTGGTGCTGCTTACTCCAGGTCCTGCTCTGTCTTGACCTGGTCTTCTTCTCTGTCTGTGTACTCTTCTTTATTTAGAAGATTACTAAGATTTGATTTGGGGTGCATCCTTAATTGTGATGATTCACTTTATAATACTAAATGAACTACATCTGCAAAGACCATGAACCTCACATTCTAAAGTTCAAGGTGAACATGAATTGGGGAGTACATCATCCAACACCCTATAAAAACCAAGCACAATGAATTACAAATGGCACATGCTCCAAATCTAATTCTTGCTTCAAATGAAGAAGGACATGGGTTAAATACAGGCCCACTTGAGAGAACTCAACACTGCCCCACCCCCAAAAACTGTTTAACTTTTCCAAAACAGACAAATCAATTCTGCTGTGATCTGTGTATCAACCACCCATAAATGTAAAGATGTACTCATCAATATGAATACTAAATACCTTCCTGCTTTTACACTGTTCCAGGTATATTCACTTGTAACAGAAAATGACCCTTCATAAGATTCAAGTTCAACAGTGAATAATCTCTTTCACCCTCCAATTGGCAAACAGAAACTTTGTTATATAATGGACAAGGCACTAGCATAGTATTTGCAGGTATAATTATAAATATGCTGTATGTATACTATTCTCTTTGAAGTCATGTGTTGTCTGTGAGTGTGTGCATGAGGGGGTGGGTGGGTGGATAGATAGATCTTGAGGGTTGCTGACAGGATCAAGGTGGACAGCTGGTTGTGTGCTCTGAGTCTTGCCATCTCTTCCTGGCACAGCTCCCTTTGAATTTGGGCTGGGTGCATGAGACTGAGCCCTCACAGTAGATTGGATGGATCAACTCCTTTACTTTCAGGCCTGAAACAAACTCCTCCAGTTTCTCTCTTCTGTGGACAGCCATGCACTACAGGTGGCGGCAGTGCCAGACAGAACCAGTTTGGATCCCTGGGTCAGCATGGGTGGAGAGACCATAGAGCCACTGAACTTGCAACTGGAATGGGAGTGAGAAACAGTCATGCTTGTCCATTTCATGGATCCTTTACGTGTCTTTCCATGCTATAGTTTGAGTATTGACAGATCCTCCAAGGCCCATTTACTGAGGCCTTGTCCACTGCATGGTGCCACTTGGAGGAGATGGAAAATTTGAGAACCTAATGTGAGGTCCTGAGGCCCCTGGGGTGTGCCATTTAAGAGGAGTGTGAGACCCTAGCTGTTCCCTCCCCACCTTTTACTTCCTGGCTGAAGACAGGAGCAGTTCTGCTTTGCCAACCCTCTCACCATAATGGGCTGCCCCACCAGAGTCCCAAAGAAATCAGTGGACTGATGTCTCTAGAACAGTGGGCCAAGAAGCTGATTAGCTCACATATTTGTTACAGTAAAGAAAAGTGGACTAACACAATTTTCAACTTTCTAGAGACTCTGAAGCAGTCACACATGCCCTCCTCTTTGCTCATACAGCCCAGCCTCTACAGTGCCTCCTTGCAGCAGGCATGGGTCTGTGCATGGCCTGTTTCCCCTGTGGATAGAGCTTTTTCATGAGGCTGGATACTCTGCCTTAAATGTTGTTATTGCCCAGGCCCAGGCATAATGATTACACAACTTTCTGATTTGTCTTTCTGGATGAAAGAGGAAGAATTTGTCAAAATGTCATTTACAAGCCAGTTTTCAAGTAGAATTTATTATAAAGTAGACACTTCCATTATTACCACTAAAATCTCACACCTGAGTCATCACTGGTCCAACTGGGTCTTTGGCCACCAATGTTGAACTGTCTGCACTGGTTTCCAGACTCCTCCTCTATGTGCTTCCCCATCCAAACTCCAGCCTGCCCACATCTCTGGGCAGAAATCTTCCCACTTCCCAGGAATAAAAGTGACCTGGTGGGAATGCCCCTTTCTCATCTTGGTACACATACTTACAGAAAGTCACACTCCTGTTTAAGTCACTTCCTGCAGCTTCAAGAAGTATTCCACCTTCTGTCTTTACCAGTGACCTCTGCTCTGGAGAGTCTCTTGCTTGGCCGTGTTCCTCTCCGCAGTGTGTAAACATTTTCAGGATTTCCATTTCTTGTGAGAGATGGGGGTATAATTTTATTTTGTTGCATATGGATTTCCAGTTTTCCCAGCACCATTTATTGAAGATGCTATCCTATTTCCAGTATATGTTTTTGGCACCTTTACCTAATATAATTGTAATTTTGTGGGTTATTCTCTGATTTTGTGGGTTATTCTCTGTGTCCTCTGTTGTGTACCTGGTCTACCAGTCTGTTATGGTGCCAATACCCTCCTGTTTTTGTTACTATTGCTCTTTAGTATAGTTTAGGTCTAGTACAGTGATGCCACCTACCTCACTCATCTTGCTAAGAATTGCTTTAGCTATTCTGGATCACTTAATGGATCAAGCACCTTGGAATTAGACCAGAGACTCTGCATCTAATAGAAGAAAAAGTAGGCCCTAATCTTCATCAACTTCCCTGATAATACTTTGATAATGTAAGAATTAAAACCAAGAATCAATAAATCAGATGGAATCAAACTAAAAAGTTTCTTCTCAGCAAAACAAACAATATTTGAGGTGAACAGAGAGCCTACAACCTGGGGGCAAATTTTTATCCCTCACATATCATATAGAGCACAAATATCTAAGCTATATAAAGAACTAAAAAAACTAAGCACCAAAAATAATAAATAACCCATTCAACAAATGGGACAAGGACATGAACAGACACTTCTCAGAAGAGGATATACAATCAACAAATATATGAAAAAAAAAAGCTCATTATCTCTAGCTATCAGAGAAATGCTAATCAAAACTATTCTAAGATATCATCTCACTCCAGTCAGAATGGCAGCTATTATGAAGACAAACAATAAGTGTTGGCGAGGATGTGGGGGGAAAAGCACACTCATACATTGCGGTGGAACTGCAATTTGGTGCAGCCAATATGGAAAGCAGTATGGAGATTCCTTGGAAATTTGGGAATGGAACCACCATTTGACCCAGCTATCCCTCTCCTTGGACTATGCCCAAAGGACTGAAAAACAGCATACTACAGGGACACAGTCACATCAATGTTTATAGCAGCACAATTCACAATAGCTAAACTGTGGAGCCAACCTAGATGCCATTCAGTGTATAAATGGATAAACAAATGTGGCATATATACACTTGGAATTTTACTCAGCAATAAAAGAGAATAAAATCATGGCATTTACAGGTAAAATGATGTCATTAGAGAAGACAATTCTAAGTGAAGTTAGCCACCCCCCCCCCATTAAAACAAATGCTGAATGTTTTCTCTGATATAAGGAGGCTGACTCATAGTGGGATAGGAATGGGGAACATGTGAAAAATAGATGAATTCTATATATGGAAGTGGAATGGGAGGGAAAGGGAAGAAGCAGGGGATTAGCAAGGATGGTGGAATGTGACAGACATTATTATTCAAAGGACATGCATGAAGACATGAATTGGGTGTCAACCTACTTTATATACAACCAGAGATATGAAAAACTGATATATATATATAATGAATTGTAATGCAAAAAAGTACATATATAAAGACATGAAATGGCATGAACATACTGTATATACAAAGATATGAAAAATTGTGCTCTCTATGTCTAATAAGAATTGTAAATGCATTCTGCTGTTGTGTGTTTAAAAAAATAAAATCAATTAAATTTTAAAAAATTTTTCAATTTCTTAAAGTGAAACTCCCTGTATCCTCCTGGTGACAGGAAGGAACATGGAGCTATGTTTGCCCCAGCCCTCAGACAAACTCATGGGTACCAGAACAGGCAGCATTCCCTTTTGGCTGGGTGCTGTTTTCCAAAAAATTGCTGTTTAGCAGACAGAGGAGGCCAGTGGACATTCTAGAACAGGTTTCTACCATCACTGGCTTGTCAGGGAGATTGACAGCACCCAGAAACTTTCCTAGGCTCACAGGCTCAGGTTAATCCTTCTCTTCAAAAAAACCTTCCTACTTTTGCATAGCTCATTAACTAATGGTGGAGCTGCTGACTGCTGCTCTTTTCACCTGTGGAGTCCACCTGAGGATCACCACTGGGGAAGGGAGGCCCTGTCACTGCAAGGAGAGTGGAGGGTGAGCCAAACAGGCCCTCTTCCTAGAGGTCACAAGGCCTGACCCTGCTCCTTGTGGCCCTCACTCCTATGGTCAGAGTGCACACAGCTCTGTTCCTGTCTGCTGGCCAAGCTTTCAATCCACCAGTGCAGTTTACCTGGATTCAGTAGCTCAATTCCTCCTTCCTGCCAGCCACATTTTGTGTTTTACTCCTGTGTGATCGATTTCCCTCTTGAACCCTGGCTTTGATAAACATGGCACCACAACATGCTCTTGCCATGCAAAGCGTCTTGCCAAGAGCCTATCATGTCCTTCTGTGGTCAGCCTCCCTCCTTGGAATGTGAGACCCCTGAACTGGGTGTTACAATGTGGTAAGTTCTCAGTGAATTTTTGTTAAGTAAGTGAATGAGTGGAAGGAACAAACAAAATTGCCCCTTTTTATCCCCACAGTTGTCACTAAGTTTGATTCATTCTGTCTCCTCAGCAACTCTCATGTCCAGCAGCTCCTTTACCTGCCTGCCCAGAGTGAGTTAGCCCAGGCCTAATTTCTTCCTGTTGAGCTTGGAGCACATCTCCTGCTACACCTGTCACTCAGCAACCCACCCTCCTTCTCAACGACACTCCAGATGGCCTGGGATATGCGACCCATCACACTGCTGTGCCCCTCAGAGCCTCTGCACAGCTGCCCACCTCCTCACTAGATGGAGCATGAGGCTGAGACAGGCCATGAGGCCCTGCATGAAAGGATCCATTCCTATTATCAGCATCTCCCACATCACCTCCCACTCACTCTCCCTGCACCAGCCAAATGAAAGTATCTCCTGTGCCCCATGCCCAGGCTTCTTTTCTGAAGATAAACTTTTAGTTTTAGTCCAATTTTAGTTTATAGAAAAACTAAAAAGACAGTGAAGAAAGTTAATGATACCTCTCTCAGCTAATTTCACCAATGGTTAGCATAGACATGGCTTTGAACATCTGCCACAATCAATGAATCTATGCTGATATATTGACTAATGTCCCCTCATTACTCACTCTGTAGTTCTTGTCTTACTTCTGTCTGCAGATCCACCCAGGATGCTATATTATGGGGAGTGGTCATGTTGTGTTGGCACCTCTGTGCCATCATAGTATCTCAGACTTCCCTGGGTTTCAAAGACCTTCACAGAAGCATTGAGAGGCACTGGTTAGGGGGTTGTAGGATATCCTCAACTGGTCTGCTTTGAAGCCATTTCCCAGCCTATGGATCTTGGGCTTTTACTATGTTCAGAAGGAAGAAATTAATTCACAATGAAAATAATATCTGTAGCATTGAAAGAATTGCTGCTAATAATAATCTTCTAAAGCTAGGTAGGAAATGCTAGTGACAGGGAGTTGGCTATGCTGCAGAGGCAATGAAGCCATCAGAGGTCTCCTCTCAGGCCTGGCTGGAAGTCACCCTGCCTTGGACTCTGGTTCTGGCAGGCCAACACTGGGGACACACTCTGGCCACATCGCACTTGCATCTACCTGGCCAGGTTGGGACAGGTGCAGGAACAAATATTTGCTCTTCTATCATCTTTAAACCTTGGGATGCTATTTTCTGAACTATCAATGTGAGTGATGCTTGCAATTTATCCTTTCCAGAAAAGCAGTCTGTCGTCCAGGAACACAACCAACAACAACACAACCAACTCTCAGAGAAAAGGTAAATGCTTAAGGAAATTCATGGAAAAATCAAATAAATTCCCAGATGACACCAGACATCTGTCAAGGTGGGATCTGTGTTGAGGAGTGTCCACAGAATTGAACTCTAGCCAGTGTTCAAATTTCTGTTCATATGACAGAGTCTCCTGGCCAAGCAAGACAAGGAGGGTATCTCTATCTGGGTTCAGCCAGGTGTCCATGAGGTCACTTGTCTCCTGTAGCTTGGCAGCTGCATGCTTGTCTTATCCTCCCAGCACCCAGTGCTACAGCTCCTGGGAGATGGGAGATGGCATGTGGTCTTTGTAGCCACTGTTATACTTCAAACCAGACCCTTGCAAATGGCAAGAAGTATGAAAGAAAAGAAAGAAAAAGAGAAAGTATAGAAGGAAAGTGGGGGATGGTTGGCACAGAGCAACCTGGAGATGGATTCCTGTTTCCTGTGTTCCCCCGGGGCACCCTGAAGAACTGCCAGATTGAAGGGAGGTCTCACTCTGCCCCTGTCCTTCAATGCCTTTCTAATGAGAACAATGGTAATGGTGAACATTTTCCAGAAGTTACCACCTTAGGTGTAGCCGATATTCATTATTCATATTTGTTTTGCTTGCTAAAACTTACTTGTAACCCCTGAATCAGTGCCCATGTGCACAGAGCCACCTGATAGCTATGCTCCCTGCTGAGGCTGAATGAGGCTTCTGCCTTCCTTTTTGTTCTTACATTGTTAATAAGTGTCTTTTTCTCTACCTGTCACAGCCCTGTTGAAAACACCCTCCACACATCATGCTGAAGTGTTCTTGTAATCCTGAGAAAAGGAAAGCTTAGACAGCATCCCAGAGAACACACACATCACAGAATCTCCATTCCAACACAAGTTGCAGCACTGATGGCCCTGATTCATGCTAAACAATTGGCAGCTTGTATCAATTAAGGTGTCTCAAACAGAAACCACAAGGTGACATATTGGTGGGTGGCTGCAAGCAAATATGACCAGAGACTGGTAGGCACCAGGCCCTGCTGCACCTAGGATCAGCACCCCAACATTCCCTGGCTCAGGGTTAGAGGTGACTTTACAGAGAAGAAATGCCATGGGTAACAAGAACTATTATGCAGTTGACTGTTGATTTTTAGGCACCTTGATTGTGGCTGAATGTTGGATCCCATGGACAGCGGCTCAGTGCTCATAGGGGTGAGATGGAGCAGAATCATCCTGAGTAAAGGTCAAGTGCTTCCCACACTGTTCTGTATAACCCACCAAGGTAATGCTGAAAAGTTCCCCATTGTTGCTCAGGACTTTAGTGGGGTTTCATGGGCTTAAGTGACTTGCCCAAGGTAATCACAGAACAAGTGACTGCTGGGTTCAGAAGTCCAGCTCTGGCAGTCAGACCATGGAGCCCTGGATCCACTCTGAGTGATACTGCCCACTCACCTTCCCTTCCTGCTGGGGCAGAGTTGTGGGTGTTGGGAGACTAAGACAGTGGGTATGCAGAGACCCTAGACTGATGTTCCCATGCAAATAACATGTGAACCCTTGTGGACATACTCAACCCACAGCACCTGGTGTGCTAAAGCTCTCTTCTTTTTGTGTTTTGTGCTTCTAAGGTAGATTCTCACTTTGTAGTTATCACAACTTATATAAAAATCTAGGCTATTTTATGCAGATAACAACTTAATCTCAATCATATATAACTCTGTACTTTGACAATCTACTTAAAACACACATTTTTTGCTTTTGATGTCAGAATTTCCATAAATTTGTACTATGTATATTGACAATCTGTTTGGTCTATAGTTGTCTTAAATATTTTACTCTCTCAACATCCTGGAGAGAAATATTGTCTTCAGTATTACTTATAGTATTGTTGTCTGTGCTTTTAAATATTGTATGTTGCTCATTAGTAATTTTGTTTGTCTCTTTCAACTTCACTCCTTTCAGCAGTTCCAGGGACCTTGTGGTGGGGAATGTGGCTTTTCATTGGGAGAGTCATCACCTACTTCCTCCTCATTTCCGTAGGACAGTTTTGCGGGACGAAGGATATTTGGTTGGTGAGTTTTTCCTTTGTTCCCTTTAGCACAATGAATTTATCCTTCTGCTCTCACATAGCCTACAGGTCTTCTGTAGAACAAGTCCTTGAGTGCCACCTTTGTCTGGGATAAAGAGCTATGTTTTTAAAGCACCACAGTTTATGTGCACTGCAGACAAGCATAGTCTCAAAGAGTGACAGGGAGGACTGTGCCAGGAGATGCAGCAGTCTTGTGTGGAACAGGGCAGACATTAAGGCTCAGCAGAGCTAAGTAATGTGGTTGGGATACTCCTTATACCTCCAGCATGGAGGCAGAAAATGTGTTCTCTCTCACTCGCTCTCTCTCTCTGCATTTGTTGTTGATGTTGTTGTTGTTGCTCCGATCAAAGAGACAGAAAACCATCTTAGTTTGGGATAAGCAAAATTTTAAAAATCTAGTTGGAAAGAACCCTATGTGATGCCATTCCTCTAGCAAGTGTGAGACAGCCACAAATTTAATGGATTAGAAACACTGCACTTGAATCAACTTAAAGTTGAAATAAATTTGTAGCAGGTATCCAAGAAAATTAAGTCCCACAAGAATCTTCACAGAGAGATGCCAGTGGCACCCATCATGGACATCTGCAGTGCTTCCTAAGACATTTGAAATTCTGAAAAATGAGAAAAGAAATCTGCCTCTGTTTCCTGCTCCAAGGCCTTTTTTATTTAAGAAAATGCATCAAATGGTCTGGTCTGCTTTTGTTAGTAGACAGGAATTTTAGGAAACACATAAAAAGAAATCCACTGTGATTATGGTTAACTTTTAATCACAGTACAAAAGCATGGTAACATAAAAAAAGAAGAAAAATACCTTTTTAGAATATTAGAATATTTACTTTATTTAAGCCATGTGAGTGATATAATATCCAAAACAAAAACAAAACTCAAAACATGGTTTTATCCTTTACCCACATGCACCCCGCTTCTTAATAAATGGGGTGAGAAACCTGGGGGTCAGTCTTCAATCTGAAGAAAGATTTTTGATTCTCTCTTCCCCCTCCATGTCCATCACAAACTGGAAAGAGCTATCATCTAGGCAGCATACAGAAATCTAAAGTCAGTATAGCACTGACCAAGAAAAGATGAGACAGAGGGTCCTGAGGGGCAGAATGGTGGCCTACAGTGGCTGAAGAAGCAAGAGTTCTCCTAAGAAACATAAGCAGGAAAGAGCCAAGACAACACTCCTCCTCTGCCTACAGCTGCCTCTCTCAGAGCCCAGGGATGGCTGTCACTCTCCAAGGCTTTCCCAGGTGTCACCTTCTTAGCCCCTTAAAGTTGCATGACTCATTCATTCCACACCCCAAATCACATTTCCTTTATTTTTGTTATCCTCTAATAATATTGTAAGTTTCCTTTTTATTAAGTTTATTGTCTAGATCAGCAAAGTACAGCCCTCCAGCCAAATCTGACCCCCAACTGCTATAAACATTAATATTCACATTACATTTTGCTAGAGCACACATAGGCCCCTTTGTTTGTGACTGAAGGGGATGTGGCTGCTTTGAAGCAGGAGCATAAGGGCTGAGGAGTTGTGGTATAGATGCAGGGGTTACAAACCCAAGGATTTGCTCTTTCTGGCCTTTGCAGAAGGTCTCCCTACCTCTGGACAAGCTCCATAAGTATAGGAAATGGGTTTGCTCAATTCTGTGTCCCAAGTGCTGAGCAAATAGTTGAGGCAGGAATGGATGAATGGTGCCTTCAGACAGAAGGTGTTCTGTTTTGTAGCTTTAAAAGAGAGAGAGGTAGGGGAACCTGAGTCACCAAATACCATACTAGTATTGTACCTGGAACACAGAAAGTTCTGTGCACCAGCAGTGAAACCTTTATGTCTCCACTGATTAAGAAAACACCGTATGTTCATGAGAGTTTTTCTCATTCTTCAAGTTCAAGAACCACAGGAATAAGGGGTCAATAGAGCAGGTTAATGAGGGTTGTTCTTGAGAACTGGGAAGCTGGAGAATCTATTCTAGTCCCCACTTATCCTGGATTCCTCAAGAGTCTCAGTTCCAGTCCTCTCCCAGAGGTAGAGGTCCACTTACAGATTTCTGTAGCTTGGTTCACAGGTCATGTTTTCCAGGGGAAAGAGGCTCCAGAACATCCAGTTCACTGTCCCCAGCCTCCACAGGAGGAGGGGAGGAGCTTGTGGCAATAGGCTAAAGTTTTGGTTACTCAGAGTCCAAGCAAGGGAATATCCTGATTCCATTTCTGCTAGAGGACTGAGGATACCTCTTGCATACAATTTCTTCCTTACACTCCTCTTATATAAGTCCCTTTTATCTGAATATTATTGCTTTTATAATCAATGAATTTTCATCTTAATGTGTACTGAAAAAGTTGTGAATCTGCAGGCAAGAGGATGAATCAGGAAGAAGAAACAAGAAAAGCCATTTGAAAAGGAGCAAGAAATGAAAACGACAGTGATCCATGTTCTAGGGGCATGAAAGGTGTGTTTAGCAGAAAATGACCCAACTTCTAAACGTGAAGGCTATATTCTCCTCAGCAATCAATGGCAGCTCTTGGAACTTTGGCAAATATGGTTAGAAAAACAATTTGCCTTTGTTTAGAGCTAAATTTTGTTGTTGTTGTTGTTGTTGTTTTTCTGAGATATTTGTAAAATTTTCTTTCTTTTTAAAAAATTAATTTTTAGTTAAAAGGTTGTAGCTCAATGGCAGAGTGCTTGCTTGCCTTGCATATGTGAGGCCCTGGGTTTGATCCTTAGCACCACATAGAAGTAAATAAAATAATTTTTAATTTTACTATTGATACAGGAATCCATTCTTATTGCAGATTAGATCATCAAATATAGGTCATTCTGCATTTCCAAACTTCCTCCCTCAAATATCGCCAATTATTACCATTACTATGGTATCTTGACTGTTTTACCCAACTTAAAAAATACTTTTATATTTGCATATATAACACATAATTTGTGTTACTCCATTTTTTATCACACAGAGCAATAATAATTTATAATACTGTGCTTGCTTTATTCCACACCTTGTTTTTCAGCAGAAAGATTTTTGAGAGAGATTTATTATGTGAAGCAGATAGAAAAGAGATGAAAATAGATAGACTTTATTCATTCTTTTTGAGTGCTCTTTAGTTCCCCTCCTAAGCATCTGCTATTTATTGTCCATTCATCCTTCCCTGAAGGTCCCTGGATCTTAGGGATTCTTGCTATTATAATGTAGAGCATTCTTACTTGTCATATGCATGTGAGTCCCATGTGAATTCCACCAGAACAGACCTTTAGAATTTGAGCTGCTAGGGCCTGGGGAAGCACGGCCATGGTGGAGTTTGGATCGATGAACTGCCCTCCATGGAGCCTGGTCAATCACACCAAAAGCAGTGTGCATGAGTGCTGACCCTTGGTGGCACCTTGGATTTTCCCACAGCACCTGCCTTGACAGCGTGAGGCCTGTGCAATCCTACCTCACTGGTGCTGGGGTAGGGGTCACCCAAGGCCTTCTTAGGTGGACTTCACTCAGTTGATTGGCTGTTCTCATTTTCCTTTTTACCTACTGAAGGCTCACTCTTCTCATTTTCCATTTATTGTTATTTTTACTGTTGTAGGAATTCTTTGTGTACCATCCTCCCAGCTTAGTGCTGGATTCCTGTCCTTTGTCATGCAAGTTCAAACTTACTGATATGGTTATATTTAACTATTGATTACCTTTTATGCATTTTGCTTTTTTATGAGTCTGTTTAAAAGGTGGCCCTCCTCCATGCTTAGCAGATACACATCACATGCTTTTCCAATAAATGTAACATTTCCCTCTTTAGTTTGGGCCACTAGTTCACTGGACTGTAGATTGTGGAACAAGCACAGGCTCACCCTTCAGGAAAGCCCATCTATGGAAGCATCTGATCTTTCTCAACTATGTGAAAAGCTGGCAATCACATAGTTGGCATAAAATCATAAGCTCTGTACTTCAGTGACTTTGTAAAAGTAGTAAAAACCCCCAGCCTGCCTGTGTACTGAGACCCCACTGGTCTTTATGCTACTCTCTGTGACTCCTAGAAGTAGATTAATCCCAAGTAGATTAAAAGGCACACAATAACATATGTCACCTGTCTCTTTTCCATTTCCTAACAGTATATCCTTGCTAAAAATGGAGATTCACCATAACTCATTCTCCAATATCACTCTTCAACAAGAGGAATCGGGACTCCCTTGTGTGACAGCTGACTGTGGGGTAAGGGCAGAAAAGAAACAAGGTGTCCCCAGAGCCTCTGGTGGAGCCTGAAGTTGGGAAGCACTGAAAGAAAACCAAGAACACAGAGCCCTGCAAAGTGATGGAATATGTCGAGGGACACAGCAGCACCTCAAGAAATACCTGGGGAAAAAAACAGGAGCAAAGGGGCAAGGTGACACAAGGTGTGAGTCAATAATATTCAGGTCAATATCCAAGAAAAGTATCAGGAGTCATATGACATAAGCAGGTAGGTGGGGTATGTAGACAGTCCCCTCTCCTGGAAGCAATCTGAGTGACCAGCAGACAGTCCACCTTTAAGGAGGCATCTCCATCCCTTCTCCTTGCTCCTCCAGGGTGTGCCTACCACCTACTCCAAAGTGGACAATACAGAAGGAAAAATGGTGACGTAGGACCTGCAGAAAGCACTGACTGGATTGAGCTCCAGGCCTGGTAGAACACGTGGTTAAGATGTCCTAACTCTGTGTCTGAAGTCAGTCAGAGGAGGCACCAACATATCAGGCACATGGTCCCCACTCTCTGCTCCAGTTTCCACATATCCTGCCTGGTCACACTGCTGGCTGAACCTCTTCTGGTTCCTGGGGATGCCTTATTTATAATCATTTTTGTTTTGCTCAAATAAACTCATTTTAAGCTTGTCCAGGAGTTTTCCCTTTTAACAAGAGTCACCCATGTCCTGGAGAAACTTGACTCACACTGCCTTAGCTGGGTGACACAGGCTGACTGCAGCAGTGTAGTCAAGTTAATGGCAGGCAGCCTCAAAACCAGAGCATAGGAGGGGCTCTGCAATCTTTTGCCCCAAACACCAACAGGAGTGTGTTCAAGAGAAAACCATCAGGCAAATCCCGGCCAAGGTACAGTCTACAACATGCCTGATCAGCATTCCTCAAAACCATCCAGGTCATCAAAACCAAGGAAAGTATAGGACACAGTGGAGCCATCCTATAATCCACACTGGAGATCAGGCAGGAGGATCACAAGTTCATTGCCAGCTTCAGCAACTTGGCAACATCCTGTCTCAAAATAAAAACCAGAAAGGGCTTGGGATGTAGCTTGAAGCTAGAGCACACATGGGTTCAATCCCCAGGACCAAACCAAACAAAAAACTAAAAAAACACAAAAACTGAGAGACTGCCACAGTCCCAAAGAGCATAAGGAGGCTTGGTGGATCCTGTAGGGGGTCCCAGGACACAGAAGGACCTAAGGTAAGCAAGGATGCCTGGATTAATCAGGCACCTAACTGGATACTAATGCTTCCACATGGGTTCAGCATTGTGAAAAATGTACCCACTCATGTATAATGGGAACCTGGTGTTAGGAAGATGGGAACTCTCTGCACTGTGTGCAGATACTATATATATATATATACAAAACTTCCATAAGAAAAACAAAAAGGTGCAGGACTATATCCTCATGCCACTAACAACTCAAGAGCCAGACTGGAAGCTGAATGCAAGGAGCATAACTGGCCCAGGGGACAGGCTGGCTCCCTGCAGGCCAGAGGTGAGGGCTCCCAACAGCTTGTACAAGGGGAGACTCTCCCTGCTATACCCAAACCTGAAGCACCAGGAGGGCTTGAAGAGGACACCCAGCCAAGATGATGCTGGTACACCAAAACCAAAAGAGGACATCATCTGTGCTCACTTCCCCAAGATGAAGAACAGGAGAGTCACTCAAAAGACTGAAAGGTGCACAGCACTGTGTAGGTTATGCCATCCTTCTTTGTCATGCCATCTTCCTTGCTGGACTCTTGTTATTCACTGACTGGAGAAAGATTCTTTAGCTTAATACTTAGAAACAGTTGGCTCCCAACTGTAAAACTCACCATGGTCTCAGTAACAACCCAAGAACTTCTGCTACACTAGTCTTCTCAAGTTTAAAATGAGAGTAACATCCCCAAACCCCACCAGTGTTCTGAGGTCCAGAGCAAATATCTAGGCAAAGTGCTTGGACTCTTACAAAAAGCACAATACAAATGAAAATTTCCATCAACATGGATAGTAACTCTGATGATGCAGCCACGCACTCAACATTGGAAATTCAATATCTGATACTTATCAAAGGACCAGATGAACAGCAAGTACCATTGCCTCATTCACATTTTCCAGAACATATTCACTGAATGTTGCTTGTTTATCGAGGGCTGTTTAAAGGGACAGATACTACATTGTACTACTGGCTTTCCCAGTTAAGGAAAAATGTTCATATGCTAATTTAAGGTCTTGATACATCACAAAGCATGATAACATCACCAATTGAGCAAGTACTCTGAGGTTTGCTGGTAATCTCCCTGCTGCTCCTCTTGGCCCATTACAGGTAGCACACCTCACAAGAAACAGCTTTCCCCAGATTTTTCTGTGAGGCCACAGAGAGCATGGGGCAGCTCTCTATGATCTTGGCTCCTTTCCATTTGCTGGTTTCTGCAAGGTTGCTGTTCTCTTTATTCTCCTGTTGAGGTCCCATTCCTTCTCTTTGTCTCATCACAAATTAAAGTATAAAACCCAGGGGAATGCCATTGTCACTGTCAATCAGTAGCACCCATTCTCCCTTAATGTGAAAACAGCAATGACAACCAGAGGAAAAAGATCTCACCATGAATAAAAACATTAGCTGAATCAAGAGCTCCACACCCATCCTGGCCTGTTCCCTGCAGCTCTGACAAAGGCCCCACTGTGCAGTCTCACCCACAAGCTTGAAAATGTGCTGATTTAATTTTCCACTGTAGAAACCAGAAACAGCTGGCTTTTAAGATTTACATTTGTAGTGAATTCAGACCCTTCTTAGCTTCTGTTCTATTACCACTTTGGGTCACAGAGCAGCACTTAACAGTTGCTTTTGTAGTTTAATCCAGAAATCAATAGCACTCCCTGTACACATGGATGGCTTATCAAACCCTCTCCTGTGTTGTGGTGGGTATCAGTGTGTCTTTCTTAATAGGCCCTGTGGCACCTCATGCAGGGTCATTCCATCAGGACGTCTGGTAAAGACATTTCTGACAGCACTGCTATCAGCAGTCTGTCCCAAGATCACTGCCCCAGATTGGGTACAAAAGCAGGTTGCTTTCTTCAAAATTCAGGTCAACACTGCACCTAAATCAGAAGCAAATTCAGAGTGAAGTCAACAAGGTAAATTTCACTTTAAATTCTCCCTTGGGATGCAGGCTTAACAAAGTGCAGATGCACTCAGTGAAACAGGAGCTGATGCTGTCTTTCACCAACGTGAGAAACAGCCAATGTTTCTATTAGCTTGCAGGAATCATGAGTGAGGACTATTTTCTCCACGGTGGCCATCCTCACTTGGCAAGTATTTAAATGTCCTTGTTACACAGAGACCTATGGTATTGTGATGGAGAGATTCAGTCTGCGATTTCATACACAAGGGACTTCACTGGAGAAACTGCCACTTTGTGAGTTTATAGGGGTCCTTCTCATTAGGAGCCTGCTCTAGAAGGACTGAGATCCTGATGCTTAGAGGCTGCATCTTCAACTTTTGCCATGCTTGGTTTGGTGGTGCTGTGGGGACACAGATACTCAGACACCACCTCTTTCTTCGTGTGTTTTAAACTCTAGAAAGCAAACCCCTGGACATAAGCACTCTGCAAGACAGCCAGACACAAACTCGAGCAAAAACAGGTGTGGGGACAGTGAGGAGGCTAGGACCTCTCCACATGGAAGCAGTGCTTGCCTGAGCACTGGGTTCATAGCTCTAGGAGGAAGGAGAGCCAGGAGACATGGCCACCTGGGTAGGCAGAAAGGGAGGACAGAGGCATTGTGGATAAGAAAGGCAACCAGCAAGATCACCATTTGGGGGAGCTTTGCACATGCTGGCCCCCAATGGCAAAGGCACAGGGAAGCAGGACCCCATAAGGGAGAGGAAGACACTGACTGACCAGATGTACCCAGGTCCAAGGAAGTAGATTTTGTTCTCCAAGAAAGAAGGAACCCTGGAGGAGCTGAGCAGCAAAGCAGCAAGACCATAGCTGGGCTTTGGGCAGTGGCTCTTGTGATCTGGGAAGTAAAGAGGGATTGAGCCAGCAGCCAGACACAGATAATAAGTCCTGAAACCTTTCAAAAAGGCCAAAAAGGAGCAAGGTTCTCAGACCATCATTCAGGGTGCTAAAGTATCTGGCACTCTCAGCCGGTGGGCAGCAGGACCAGGCTGGAAAACCAGCAAAGATGCCAACATTGTGTCTCAGGAACACAGCTGGGATGGAGGTGCTCTGGCTGCAACAGTCCACTCTGTCCTCTTCAAACTCAAAGATCATGAGCTGTAGGTCAAACCCACATCACCCCTGCCCACTACACACTAAGAACCAAATGCTGAGAAGACTGACTGCTACCATTTCTGATGAGCACTTGCTGAAGGGCCTTGCAGAGCTGTCTTGTCTCATCAACAGTCCTATCAAGAGTCACCTTGGGCTTCACCATGGAGATGAAGAAACCCAGCACACAGTAGGTCAATTTGTCTCCTAAGTATGAGGATGATCATTTAAGGAAAACAACAACAACAAAACTAATTTTCACTATCAGCAGGCATCATCTTCTCTTTACATTCTGCTACAAGTCTCACATGACAATTTAAATTTAAATTAATTAAAATTAAATAAAATTTAAAAATCAGTTTCTCCATATTCTCCATAAAACCAGCCACATTTCCACAATCTGCAGTCATCCCCCAGGTGGACAGTGCAGGTCAAGGACCCCTCCATCACTGCCCAGTCCTCTGTAACCAAGTGTCAGCTCCTGGAGGAAATTCACTCCCAAGTTGAAAATCACTTCCCTATTCAGGTGCCACCTGTCCTTGGAGTGGCTGGCACACCACCCAGCCACACCTCTAGCATCCAGCTGACTGTGTGCTGTGTGGGGTGCAAGCTCATCAAGTTCTGGAATGCAGAGGAAACTCAAATAGGGTTTCTTCCCCAAAGGAGTTTACAGTCTAAGAGAAAGAAGAACCATATTAATGTAATTACACAATGTTGTATTGTAACACGTATGATGAAGCACAAACCAAACAGGGAGGGCAGAGGAAGCTACCCAAGTCAGAGAAGGATGACTGCAGTATGGATTGGGACCCTGCCATAGGGGCAGCTGGAGCCAGAACTACACATCACATGTACAGCACAGCACAGCACAGCACAATACAGCATGGAGGGGTTGCAAAATCAGACATCGAGGAAAAAGTAAACTGTGGAATAGTGTTTACAGCATGAGCCATCAAAATGTAAATACCGTGTGTTATTTGCCTGGTATTTATGGATGCATATGTCTATTTAGAAGGCTTTAGTTTTTAAATTAAACTACACATAATGCTAATTAGAATCTATTAGTGTGTTCATTAACACTTGGAATATTGTATTTCTCAAAACAAAAGAAATAAGTAAAGGAACATACACAAATGGAAGAAAAAAGGATCAGTTTTATGATGCAAAATGGAATGAGGCCTGCTCAGGTAAAGAAGGAGGAAGTGGATCTGAAGGGTGGAAGGATCAAAAAGAAGAAGGGCAGCAGAATAAAATAGACACTAGTATTGCTATATGTATATACGTGGCTGTATAACCAATGTGATACTGCAACCTGTACATTTGGAAAAATGAGAAATTATACCCCATTTGATTCAAATGTATTATATATCAAGACCATTGTATTGTCATGAGCAATTAATTAAAAAAAAGAAAAAGAAGAAGGGCAGAACTGAAGACAACATTTTCCCAACAAAAAAAAAATTGGCATTAGAAAAGCTGCCCCGGGTCATTAACCATCAAAGACACGCAAATCACCCCAGAAGAGATAACACCTCCTGCTTCTTAGGATGGCTTCTATAAGAGGGCAGAGAGAAGGCAACCCTGCCTCTGTAGCTGGTGGGGATCTTGGCAAATGACATGAGAGTCTCAAAATATCAAACAGAACTACCAGATGACCCAGCAAGACCCCGTCCAGGCTCCTATCCACAAAAAGGGAAAGCAAGACCTCATAGGACACCACACCCCACATCAGTGCAGCAGTAATTACAGGACCCTGGGCACCTGGATCCCTGCTCACACAGGTGTACCCACCATCTCTGCATACTTCCAGAGCTCCAGATAGCCCACCCTGGCCACCCAGGTGATTCCTTCCATGCCTCCCCTGAGGCAAGTCCTTCAGCCTTGGGGAAGGGTTGCCTTCCAGTTTGTCTGTTCTTGGTTCTCCTCCTTCATTGCCCCCATACCTGTGGGGTTCTCTCACTGGCAGAATCTTTCAACAGAGCTCAGTCATTCCATACTCAACTCCTGTCCCACGCACCTGGCTCTCCTGCCACCCTCTGCCCACCAGACTATACTCCCCTCTTGCCTACAAACACTGGACAGAAATCCTTACTCCACAAATGGCTATGCCTCTGTGCCTGGCTCTGCCCCATGGTAAAATGCATCCATCAGTATTTTATCAAAGAGATGTCTTACATATGTCATTCATGGTGAGCTCTAGAAAACATTTACCCCACCTTGCCATAACAATCATTGTTTTAGTCAGATGTCAGCACCATGACCAAAATACCTCACAGGATCCACTTAGAGGAGGAAAAGTTTATTTTGAGCTCATGTTTATGAGACTCTGTCCATGTTTGGCCCAGTCCACTGCTCCAGGTCTGAGGTGAGGCAGAACATCATGGCAGAAGGGTGTCATGGAGGAAAGTTGTTGGGCTTGTGGCAGCCAGGAAGCAGAGAGATAAAGAGGGAGGGGGACTGGGGAATATAGCTCAGTTGGTAAAGTGCTGCCTTTTATGCACAAGGCCCTAGGTTCAATCCCCACAACCACCAAAAAGAGAGAGAGAGAGAGAGAGAGAGAGAGAGAGAGAGAGAGAGAGAGAGAGAGAGAGGGAGAGAAGACAGAGGAAGGGAACCAGGGACAGATATCATCCAAGGCCACATGCATAGTGACCTGTTTCCTTCAGCCACATCCACCTAAGTTACTACCCAGTACTTCTTTGAAATTATTAATCCATCAGACAGACTAGCCCACCCATGTTACAGCCCTCCTCATCTAAGCATCTCGCTGTTAACTGCCTAAATGGCCTCATAAGAAAGTCTCTGTGGGGAATTGTGTGTCCTGCTCACTGTTTCCTTAATCTTCCCAAGGGCCCTCAAAAGTACAGCATTCTATTTTTGCAAACATGAGATATGAGGCTTATGGAGATAAACTTAATGAGATTTGCACAGGAGGCCAAAGAGCCAGGATTCAAACCTGGGCAAGCCACCTCCACAGCCTGCATTCTTGGTGCTGGATTACCATGTCACTTCCAATGTCCACGTTCCCTGGGATGGAGTGGTGATTTTTTAGACCTAGAAATTACCATTCAAGTCTTCCACTTTTGGAGATAAGGAAAAGAAGCCACAGAAAACACCTGTTCCAAGGTCACCTGGGAGACCCTGGCTGAGGCTGGGCCCAACGTGGCTGCTTGAGCTTCATTAAAGGCTCTCAATCTACGAACCTCTCTGTGCAGCTAACTGCCTCCCCTGTGGTATGAGCACAGAAGGGCACAGAGGCCTCATGGCCCCCTGGGCTGTGTGGACCCTTCAGTGAAGTTGACCATGTCTGGCCTGAATCCCAGCTTCACCAGGCCCTGCTGTTCTGTCGCACAGGCCAGCCTTTCCAGGGTCAGTCCACTGACAGTCTTTGTCTTTCTTTTTCTCTTTTATTATTATTAGTTGTTCAAAACTTACAAAGCTCTTGACATATCATATTTCATACATTTGATTCAAGCACATTATGAACTCCCTTTTTTACCCCATATACATATTGCAGATTCACATCGGTTCCACATCCATTTTTTTACATACTGCCATACTAGTGTCTGTTGTATTCTGCTGCCCTTCCTATCCTCTACTATCCCCTCTCCCTTCCTCTCCCCTCCCCTCCCATCTTCTCTCTCTACCCCATCCACTGCAATTCATTTCTCTCTCTTGTTTTTCCCCCTTTCTGCTCACTTCCTCTTACATGTAATTTTGTATAACAATGAGGGTCTCCTTCCTTTACCATGCAATTTCCCTTCTCTCTCTCTTTTCCTCCCCTGTCTCATCCCTGTTTAATGGTGATCTTCTTCTCATGCACTTCCTCCCTATTCTGTTCTTAGTTTTTCTCCTTATATCAAAGAAGACATTTGGCATTTGTTTTTTAGGGATTGGCTGGCTTCACTTAGCATAATCTGCTCTAGTGCCATCCATTTCCCTGCAAATTCCATGATTTTGTCATTTTTTAGTGCAGAGTAATACTCCATTGTGTATAAATGCCACATATTTTTATCCATTCATCTATTGAAGGGCATATAGGTTGGTTCCACAGTCTAGCTATTGTGAATTGTGCTGCTATGACCATCGTTGTAGCAGTATCCCTATAGTACTCTATTTAAGGTCTTTAGGGAATAGTCCACGAAGGGGAATGGCTGGGTCAAATGGTGGTTCCATTCCCAGCTTTCCAAGGAATCTCCATTCTGCTTTCCAAATTGGCTGCACCAATTTGCAGTTCCACCAGCAATGTACAAGTGTATCCTTTTCCCCACATCCTCGCCTGCACCTGTTTTTGTTTGACTTCATAATGGCTGCCAATCTTACTGGACTGAGATGGTATCTTAGGGTGGTTTGGATTTGCATTTCTCTGACTGCTAGAGATGGTGAGCATTTTTTCATGTACTTGTTGATTGATTGAATGTCCTCCTCTGAGAAGTGTCTGTTCAGGTCCTTGGCCCATTTGTTGATTGGGTTATTTGTTATGTTATTGTTTAATTTTTTGAGTTCTTTGTAAACTCTGGATATTAGGGCTCTATCTGAAGTGTGAGGAGTAAAAATTTGTTCCCAGGATGTAGGCTCCCTATTTACCTCTCTTATTGATTCTCTTGCTGAGAAAAAAACATTTTAGTTTAAGTAAGTCTCATTTGTTGATTCTTGTTATTAAAATCTTGTGCTATGGGTGTCCTATTTTGGAAAACTCCCAAGGTAAACTTTTAGAATTTATTGTTACAAAGATTGTAGGTATGTACCCATCTCCATTTCTTTTTGGACTTAAATGCAATGAAATAGCAACCATATGAAAATTTCTAACAAATAAAATATAAATTGACAACACTAAAAAAAAAACAAAAGAAATTTGGAGCCCTAGCCCACAATATGTAGATCGGAGCCAACTTTTTCTTCTATCAGATGCAGAGTCTCTGATTTGATATCAAGCTCCTTGATCCAATTTGAGTTAACTTTTGTGCATGGTGAGAGAAGGGGATTCAGTTTCATTTTGTTGCATATAGATTTCCATTTTTCCCAGCACCATTTGTTGAAGACATACACAGGCTGAAGGTGAAAAGTTGGGGAAAAATATACCACACACACAGTACTTGTAAGCAAGCAGGGGTGGCCATCCTCATATTGAATAAAATCGAATTCAAGACTAAATTAATCAAAAGGGATAAGGAAGGACATTATATACTGTTAAAAGGAACCATTCACCAACAAGACATAACAAGTATCAATTTTTATGCACCAAATAAAGCTGCTGCAACGTTCATAAAACAAACTCTCCTCAAGTTCAAGAATCAAATTGACCACAACACAATAATTATGAGTGACTTCAACACACCTCTCTCACCATTGGACAGATCCTCCAAACAAAAGTTGAATAAAGAAACTATAGAACTCAATATCACAATCAATAACCTAGACTTACCTGACATATATAGAATATATCAACCATTATAAAGTGGATATACTTTTTTATCAGTAGCACATGGATCCTTCTCAAAAATAGACCATATATTATGCCATAGGGCAATTCTCAGTAAATATAAAGGGGTGGAGATAATACCATGCATTTTATCTGATCATAATGGAATGAAACTGGAAATCAATGATAAAAGAAGGAAGGAAAAATCCTACATCACATGGAAAATGAACAATATGTTACTGAATGATCAATGGGTTACAGACCACATAAAGAAGGAAATCAAAAAATTCTTAGAGATAAAGGAAAATACAGACACAACATATTGGAATCTATGGGACCCAATGAAAGCAGTTTAAAGAGGGAAATTCATCGCCTAGAGGTCATTCCTCAAAAGAAAGAAAAAACCAACAAATAAATGAGCTCACACTTCATCTCAAAGCCCTACAAATGGAAGAGCAAAACAACAGCAAATATAGCAGAAGGCAAGAAATAATTAAAATAAGAATGGAAATCAACGAAATTGAAACAAAAGAAACTATTGAAAAAATAGACAAAACTAAAAGTTGGTTCTTCAAAAAAATAAATAAGATCAAAAGACCCTTAGCCATGCTAATGAAAAGAAGAAGAAAGAGAACTCAAATTACTAACATATGGGATGAAAAGGGCAATATGAAAACAGATGCTACAGAAATACAGAAGACAATTAGAAATTATTTTGAAAACCTATATTCCAATAAAATAGAAGATAGTGAAGACATCTATAAATTTCTAAAGTTATATGATTTGCCCAGACTGAGTCAGTAGGATACACACAACTTGAACAGACCAATATCAATGAATGAAATAGAAGAAGCAATCAAAGACTACCAACCAAGAAAAGCCCAGGACTGGATGGGTATACAGCGGAGTTTTGCAAAACCTTCAAAGAAGAATTAATACCAATACTTTTCAAGTTATTTCAGGAAATAGAAAAAGAGGGAGCTCTTCCAAATTCATTCTATGAGGCCAACATCACCCTGATTCTGAAACCAAAAAAAGACACCGTAAAGAAAGAAAACTACAGACCAATATCTCTAATGAACCTAGATGCAAAATCCACAATAAAATTCTGGCGAATCGGATACAAAAACACATCAAGAAAATTGTGCACCCTCATCAAGTAGGATTCATCCCTAGGATGCAAGGCTGGTTCAATATATGGAAATCAATAAACGTTATTCACCACATCAATAGACTTAATGATAAGAACCATATGATCATCTTGATTGATGCAGAAAAAGCATTCGACAAAGTACAGCATTGCTTTATGTTCAAAACATTAGAAAAACTAGGGATGACAGGAACTTACCTCAACATTGTAAAAGCTACCTATGCTAAGCATCAGGCTAGCATCATTCTGAATGGAGAAAAATTGAAGGCATTCCCTCTAAAATCTGGAACAAGACAGGGATGCCCTCTATCACCACTTCTATTCAATATAGTTCTCGAACACTGGCCAGAGCAAGTCGAGAGACGAAAGAAATTAAAGGCATACAAATAGGAAAAGAAGAACTTAAATTATCACTATTTGCAGAAGACATGATTCTATACCTAGAAGACCCAAAAGTGTCTACAAAGAAACTACTAGAACTAATAAATGAATTCAGCAAAGCGGCACAATATAAAATCAACATCCATAAATCAAAGACATTTCTGTATATCAGTGACAAAACTTCTGAAATGGAAATGAGGAAAAACACCCCATTCACAATATCTTCAAAAAAATAAAATACATGGGAATCAACCTAAAAAAAGAGAAGAAAGATTTATACAATGAAAACTACAGAACCCTAAAGAGAGAAATAAAAGAAGATCTTACAAGATGGAAAAATATACCCTGTTCTTGGATAGGCAGAACTAACATTATCAAAATGGCGATATTACCAAAAGTTCTCTATAGGTTTAATGCAATGCCAATCAAAATCCCAATGGCATTTTTTGTATAAATAGATAAAGCAATCATGAAATTCATATGGAAAAATAAAAGACCCAGAATAGCAAAAGCAACTCTAAGCACGAAGTGTGAATCAGGTGGTATAGGGATACCAGATTTCAAACTATACTACAGAGCAATAGTAACAAAAACAGCATGGTACTGGCACCAAAACAGGTGGGTGGACCAATGGTACAGAATAGAGGACACAGAGACTAATCCACAAAGTTACAACTATCTTATATTTGATAAAGGGGCCAAAAGCATGCAATGGAGGAAGGATAGCATCTTCACTGACACAGTCTTCACTCCACTGTCTTTGTGGAGCTGCTGGAGGTCCTGTCACCAGCTGAATGCAGCCAGGTCAACTGCAGATGCAGGCACACTCCATACATGCTTGTGACACTGCCCTCTGGGCTATGTTTAATCCTCCTCAGTCTTCCAATATGTAGAATGGGGACAATAGACATGTGTACTTAGAATACTATTGTAAAATTTCACAGATCACACACTGAGTGCCTGCCTGCTCCCCAGCAGAGGCTTATGGAGTTTATGTATTAATCCATCGCCACTCTTCTCCACTGTCCGGCAAACATGGGTCATGAAGAGGCAAGAGGAGGCCCTCACTGGAAGTGACAAAAGCTTGCATGTGCCAGTGACTTGCCTGGTGGTTACACTCCTCTGGCGTCATGATGAGAGTGAAATGCCCCTCCTTCAGGGCCACACAGATCCCTATCCCTTCATGGTTCTCACTCTGGTAACCAGGCAACTGGCAGTTATCTCACTCAAGGAGAATGCTCCTCAGGTTCCACCTGCCATTGCAGCAGGGTCAAGGGCATAGCTCACCCTTAAAAAGCTATGCCCTTGATCTGCCACCACTGCAGAAAATTAAGTTTTCTTTTATTTGAAGTTACTTGCAGGCTTTGATGAGCTAAGAATTCCCTAAGTAAATAGCAAATTGAGAATTAGGCCAGGTGCAGGCATTTCAAGTGCATTTGAATGACAGTGTGTCCCAGAATGCTCTGCAGCAGGAGGGCAAGCATAAGCTGGATGTTTCTTGGGAGCTGCTCTGGGGCCCTGAGGAGTGTCCCCTCTGGTGCCCTTTTTACCTTCTCACCCCAGTCCCACTCCAGATGTCAGGCTAAAATGCTCATGGAACTCAGGGCCTGACACAGAGCCTGGAGACAAACTCTTGTAAAATTACTTACACATCTGGATTGCTAATGGGCTCCTATTACAAATACAATCTTAGTTACTCATTGCACTTATTCAGTGTGATGGAACAGATGATCTCAAAGGAGGCAAATGGAAGAGGGGTCCCTCCTGCCCCACCCACCAGCCCAATAGTCCCATACCCTCATCCACAGAGCACCAGAGCCCTCTGGGGCTGGAGGGTAACACACTGTGGCTCAAGTCCTGGGTTTGCTTCCACAGTATTCCCATTTATCCTCAGTACAATTTAAGCTTGGCAAATAGCCAACATTCAAAGGAAAAGAGAGTGATCTCACTTTGAGTGACAAAAATTAACTGACTTACCTCTTAATTTTATTAAACCTACTTCTAAAAGAGAAGTCATGGCATTTCATAAAAATATATAATTCAGTGCAGCTTCTCCTTAAAGCCTGACTGAGTAGCCACCCCAGGAGGTCATAGCCAGCAGGAGATCCAGAGTTTTCTGTACAGAGGTTGCCAGCCAAGAGCACAGGAGTTGCTGAGCATGCAGTGAGTAAGAGTGCTGTGGGTTCCAGCTCTTCTGCTCACCAAAGCAGTGAATTCATAGAGATCCACTGGGGGTTGTGAGGCACAGATACCAGGGAGCACAGGGAGAGGCAGGGCTGGCTCCATGCCCTTGCCACCTTTCTAGGACCTGCCACCAGCATCATTTGACAACCTGGCTTCTGCTAAGTGGGACATGGAGAGTACCAGGTACTCCTCTAGGAAACCGCTTGCACTAGAGATGTGCTCCTGCACCACACTGGGAAGGCTAGCAGACCACCTTGACCCTGGCCACAGCCCTGTTTCAGAATAACTCAGGCACTAGATGTGGAGCAGTAAATATTTTCTTGGCATTTAGAGACATTACATCATATATATTTGTTTGTTTGTTTTTTCAGCTTCACTGAGACAAAATTGATAAATGGTGTATATTCAAGGGGTACAACATGATGTGGAGATATGTGTACAGACTGTGAGATGACCTCCAGTCAAGTAAGGAGCATATCCATTACTTGGCATGGTCACCTTCAGATGTGTGGGGAGAATCACTAGTGAAACTGAAGTTTTGAGATGAAATGAAATTTACTTCTTCCACTGGCAGGTAGAGTCTGCACAAGCTGCAGTCCTACAGTTTAGAAATATTGCAGCCCTTAAAGGTGTGCCATGCCCTCCAATGTTGCAAAAACCCTGGCAGACCACCCTCAATTTCTTCTTCCTAGGTTCTGCTCTCCAAACTTCAAAGAATGAACTCCTTAGAGCAGGATGAGCTTTAATCTCTAGGATATATAAAGAACTCAAAAAACTTAACACCAAAACAAAAACAAAATAACCCAATCAATAAATGGGCTAAGGAACTGAACAGACAGTTCACAGAAGAAGAAGAAGAAATACAATGGATCCATACACGAAAAAGTGTTCAACATCCCTAGAGATTAGAGAAATGAAAATCAAAACTAAGATTTTATCTCACTTCTGTCACTATGGCAATCAAGAATACAGGCAACAATAAATGTTGGCTAGGATGTAGTGAAAAAGGTACACTCACACACTGCTGGTGGGACTGCTAATTGGTGCAACCACTATGGAAAGCAGCATGGAGATTTCTCAGAAAATTTGGAATGGAACCACCATTTGACCCAGATTTCCCAGTCCTTGGTTTATACGCAAAGGACTTAAAATCAGCATACTGTAGTGATGCAGCCACATCAGTGTTTGTAGCACCTCAATTCACAATAGTTAGAATACAGGTCCAACCTAGGTGTCTCTCAATAGATGAATGGATAAGGAAATGTAGAATATATAAATATTCAGCTTGAAAGAAGAGTAAAATTATGGAATTTGCCAGTAAATGATTGAAGTTGGAGAATATCATGCTAATCAAAATAAGCCAATCTCAAAAAAAAAACACAAATGCCTTTTGTTTTGCTAATATTCAAATACTAATTCACAATAAGGCAGGGGGCAGTAGGGAAGAAAGCATTACCTTAGTTTAGGTAGTGGGAAGTAATGGGAGCAGAGGGGATGTGGGCATAGAAAAGATAGTAGAATGAGACAGACACTTTTACTGTATGTATATATGTGACTGCATAACCAATATGATTCTGCAAGATGTACACTCAGGAAAATGAGAAATAATATTCCATCTATGTAAGATATATCAAACTGCCTAAATGCATTCTACTTTCATATATAAATGAAACAAACAAAAATGAACTAGAGCACAGCCTGCAGACTCCAGTCCCATTTTCCCTTCCTGTCATATCCCTCTGTAAATGACCCTAATAGCAATATAGGAATGCATTTCTTTGTGTTCATTTTATATTTTATATATATGGAATTATATAGTGAAAGAAGTAATTTCTTAATTTCAACATTGTTTGTAAGAATCAGATGTGCCACTGCCTGAAGCCCAAGTCTCTTCATCTACTTTTGATATTCACAGAAAAAAAAAACACAATAGGAGACTATGTGGTGTCTTGAAGAGTTTTGCCTGTGGGCATTTGGGTTGCTTCTTCATTGGAGTTATGAAGAAATATTCTCCTATGATTGCTGTTGGAAATGTGTTTGGGTAAATTGCATGTAAATATTTTTGTTATTTATATACTAAGAGTAAATTTCTGAATCATCAGTTACACATATTTGAAATTTAGTATACATGACCTAATGCTTTCCCAAACAACTGTAAGTATTCAGTCCACTAGTAAAATGGGGACACTCTAATCTATCCATATCCTCACTTATATTTATTACAGTCTGTCTTTTATGATCTTAGTGATTCATTTGGGTGGTAAATTGTGACATATGGTGTTTTAATTTGTATGTCACCAAGACAGAAACTTCTGCATTTAAATAAATTAAAACAATTTTCTAGATAGCCAGAAAATAAAGTCTTTATTTCCAAAGAAAATTGTTTAAAATGTGACATAGTGTCCATTGCTTCTAAATTTTTTCTTCAACAGAGAAGAGATGATTAATACTGTTAATCATATTTTCTGATATTGTTATTTTATAATAAAAATAAGTAAATTTAAAATAATTGGGATTAATCTTCATAAATGTGGTTACTTAAATGAATAAATTAGAAATTACAACTGCTGTCCAACTACTTTCTCCTTTTTTTATTCGGTTATTAAAGAAACAAAAGGATGCTGATTCCACTCTCTCTGCAGCAAGCTGAATTAACCTCCATTATCATGGCACTGAGATTATTTTCTACTACTTAAAAATTACCACAGATTCTGAATATATAGTTGAACTTGTTCCTCATATTTCTGTAGCTATGTTATCCTCTCGTTTGGATTCCAATTTATTATCTCTTTTTTTTAACACTTCAGACTCTTTCACAGTATCAAAAGTCTTCCATCTTCCTTGATCATATGCATAGCCATACCAAGATTCCTGGACCTCTGACAGAGAATTATGCCCACACAGATATGGCTGTGAGGATCCTAATCTTTTATTGTCAGATGCTGTAAAACTCATGGATTTTCTCATCAAAAAACTCATGGATTTTCTGCTCATGAATGAAGATGATTTTTTATATCTTCCCCAAAAGCTCAGGCCACTGTAAATAACTGTTCTCACTGTATACCTTTCTAGACCCTATGTGGGAATCTGTAAACCCACAAGGACTACATTCTAATGCACTCAGGCAAATGGGTGTTAACCCATTTCCCTCCTTTTCATCCTTATTCCTTTCTTATCCCAGTGATATCATTCTGGTTTATTTGGGCTACTTCAGATTGATCTAAAAATTTACCTGCTTACAATTCTTATTACTCTGCTTTGCCACTATGGACAAGCCTACTTATTTTAAAACAGATAATGCCCCTGTATATATACCTTGTGCTTTTGCACAATTTGCTACTCATTGGAATATAATTTTAACCCCCGGAATTACTCATACTCCTATCAAACAATCTTTACTTGAATGAGCACATTGTACCCTAATGACATGCCACTTTTATAAAAAAATAAAAAGGGGACATAACCCACTTTTACTAGATTCCATTTCTGAAGACAGATGCACATCCACTTGATCCAAAAGAAGGCATATTAAAACTTCTGTGTTCTGCCTGTCCAGATAGTCTACCATAATTAGACTAATATACATCCTGCCTTTGTAGAGGAAGATGTGGATCAGAATATTGTTGGCCTGGTGGAGGGGTCATCAGCCTACAGGCCTTTTTCAATGGAGGTGACAGTGGCCCAATAGTATAAAGCGATCTCTGAGGATCGATTCACCTAACATAACCTGATTTTTCTGCTTTCATTGATAATCTGAGGTCTCAGAGGATTCTCTTGGCCTCTTGAGTCTCTTCGTCCTCCCACTGGCTCCAAAGATGAGAATATGAGTGGACCCTTCTTCTGCAAAATACGTCCTCTCATTTCAGATGAAGGTCCACCCAATAGTGAGGGATCATTTGGGGAATGTTCTCTGGCAAAGGCTATGTTTGAATCAATAAGTGCATAATGATGTTTTTCTAAAAAGTTTAAATTTATTCTCATTTTCAATTAATTTTGTTGTGAGCATTTTGTTTCCTTAAATCTTGACGTATCTTTTAGCACTCTGAGTTGCCAGCTCATTATCATGTGCTTTTTTCTCATAGTACATAATCTGACCCAGGTAAGAATGAATGGTTCTCTCCAGTTCTTCTTCAAGATCTTTGACTTGCTTTCTAAAGTCCTCCAGCCATTCAGTTGAATGGCTGATGTTTTTGTGCACTTTTGAATGTTTCTCCTCTCACTCTGATAGTTTTCCTCTCCTATTAATTTTCTTTGGAGTTTCATTACACTTTTTGATATAGTTCAATCATGACATTAAATTTCTGCTGAAGATTCTGATTCTCTTTTTTAAATTGTCTATTTTTGACTGCAAAGATGCTTGCTCTCTCTTAAGATTTTTAATATTTTCTATAAGGTCTTCCTTTACTTCATCTACTTCAGATAATAAAGTAAACATTTTATTTCTTTCTCCTCCTAAGGTTTTAAAGGGGCATTTAACTTAGCACCGTAGACCTGTTCCTTCAAAGCTTTTTTTGGCTGATCACCTATGTGAGCACCAATTTCTGATTCACTCTTGATTTTCATTCCCGAGTTACCATCATATTTTAGGTCTTCTCCAAGCACAGAATCCCAATCTTTCACTGCATCAAGTGTTCAGTCAGAGACTTAATGTGACTTTCTTTCTCTTACAACTTGTTCTGCATATACAGTAGAGTCTTCCAATGTTATTTTCTGTTTATTAATGTCATTCACTTTTTCTTTCCTACTTCAGCATTCTGTAAATGTTGTTTCTGACTATGTTAAAGTTGGGAATTTTCTTTCAAAACCTCTTTAATTGCTATCTTAAATCCTTCTACATTCATTTGAAATATTCTCAAGGTTGTTTCACCTTTGGCTATTGTAACTTGAGGGGTTTTGATTCCTATTCTACAGACTTAATCCTTCTTGATATATCTGCCTTCAATTCATCCTGTTGAGAATGTTTAGTTTTCTCTTCTTTTAGCTCTTTTTCTAGAAGAGTATTTCATCCCCAAGTTTAGATTTAGAAAATCCCGCTTTTCATTCATTGCTTCCAAATTTTCTGCTTCTATGGACTTCTCCAAAATGGCATAATTTAAAGATGACTCTAAGCCTTCATACTCTTTTTGAATAAGGCTATCTTCCTCAAGTCGTTGGCATTTTTCTTCAATTAGTCCAGAAGTTTTAGAATAAGATATTTTTTTCTCTTCTCACACAACACCTGCTTCTAATACATTTGACAACATCTCCACAGAAACAAGAGTATAGTAAAAAAAAAAAATTCAATAGCTGCATATATCACCAATTCCCAAGGATATCCATAAGGATGAGGGCCTGGTTTCATATCCTCAGACAATGATGCCAAAGCTCTGTGTACTTCTTCCAGGATCAGCCCAAAATACAGCTGAGGGGAAACTCGTGGCCACTTCATCCTGCTAAGGCTGCTTTGCCTACTACTGCTGCAGCCCCAGCCTGCCCAGACATGCCCAAACAGGCTGTGGACACTCAGGTATTTAGTGAGGACCTCAAACCTGCACCAGGCAATGGAGCATACCATTGTGAAGCAGCTGCAGGGGTGGCGGGGTGGAGCTGTGGGCATGGCAATGGGAAGCCACAGTCACAGGCTCCCAGGAGCCTAGCACACTCAAGTGACTGTCAGGGAAGTTTAGCCCCTTCACTTTGCTGTGCATTCTGAAGCAGTGCAGGTTCTAGTCTGTCCTAATTGAGCCAGAGAGGACTCCTCTCCTTGCTGCCCAACCCTTAGTTTAGTTTCAGCCAGTCCAAGGAAGAGTTTATTATGTGCTATTCCATTCAGTCATAATATCAACAAGTTTGATGTAACTAAAATTCTAAAGTTTTGTAAAATAATTTAAAGAGCTTGTAATCATATATTTATACCACTTTCCCTTTTATTGTAATGACTCATTCCTTTCCCTCCCCTCCTGTCCACTCCCTTCTTCCTTCCTTCCTTCCTTCCTTCCTTCCTTCCTTCCTTCTCCCTTCTCTCCCTTTCCTTTCCTTGTAGTGTTTGGAGTTAAACTCCAAGGCCTTCTCCATGCTAGGCAAGCTCTCTACCAATGAGCTACATCTGCCACCTGTTGGCAGTTACTATAGAAGTAATATGAATTATTTCTATAGAAAAACTATCGAGTTAGACTATTTCAAAACTAATTTTAGAAGAGTTGAGTTGTTTTTAAAAATACAGCATATGTAATATTTCTAAAAAAAAGAAACTTGAAACTTGAATTGGTTTTCATGTTAGTTTTACTAGACTACTATTTATTTATTTATTTATTTATTTATTTATTTATTTTTAAGAGAGAGTGAGAGAGAGAGAGAGAGAGAGAGAGAGAGAGAATTTTTAATATTTATTTTTTAGTTCTCAGCGGACACAACATCTTTGTTGGTATGTGGTGCTGAGGATCAAACCCGGGCCGCAGGCATGCCAGGCGAGCGCACTACCGCTTGAGCCACATCCCCAGCCCCAGACTAGACTACTATTTATTTAAGTCTTCAAAAAAATTTTTCAGATGTTCTTTTGAATTCTTATAGGATATACAAACTTCTAAGTAGCTGGGTCAGTATAAATATACAGTAAAAAGAAGGATAAGATGTCACTCTTTGATATGGCTTTAGCTCCTGAAGGTGAATTATGTTTTTATTAAGATAGAGTTCATTGTGTGATGTAAATAAAAGACATCTAATATACTTTTTATTCCTAGTAATGCTTGAGTTGTTGATGAGCCAAATCTAATGTTTGAAGGAAAGCATTCACTAGTAGTCTTTGGTTTCCTAAATGTCTCTAAAGTTCAAAGGTATTATGCCACCATGTATGATTACACCAATTCTATATCTATGGCCAGAGTTTTATCAATGTAAACTAAAACACTTGTCCAGTTGCGTAGGGCTTGCTTGAAAGTTTAGAAATTTTTTAATAAATGTAATTATGTGAGGTTGCAAATATGTTAATTAGTTAATGGTGAATATTTTTCAGTGTACATACATGTATCTGAATCAAATTATCACCTGGGCATGGTTTCACACCCCTGTATTTCTTGTAGCCACTTAGGAGGCTAAGGCAGGAGTATCACAAGTTTAAGGCAAGCCTCAGCAATTTAGTGAGACCCTGTCTGAAAAACAAACAAACAAACAAACATGGGCCCTTCCAGATCCATTAAGCTACAACACCATGTGCTGCTGCCCTCTGCCACCTCATGACCCAGTAGGCCTCACCAGATTCCAGCACCATGCTCTTGAACTTCCAGAGCCAGGAGCTAAATAAAATGTCTTTTCTCTATAATATACCAAGGGTGATATTCAATTATAGCAACAGAAATCCTACTAAGTTTCAAAGAGATTACTGGTCAAGGCACACAACTAAAAAGCAACACTTCTGGGACTCAAACCAACTGTTTTCAGTTCCATACAAAATAGAAGCAGTTAGTCATAAAGTAAAAAACACAAAAACCAGGCTGAAGATTCCTGTTTGCTTGTCAGAGCTCTTCCTGTTTGAATGTAAAAGTCACTGAATAAGAGAAGCTTGTTTACATCTACAACATCTGTATCAAGGTACCTACTTTCAAGTGAACTGCTGGAGCCTTTTCCTCATCTGAACATGGAGGTCAATAACACTATCATCATCATCATCAGCAGCAGCAGCAGCAGCAGCATCATATTCACTATAAAAGAGTTATTCCCATCATTAATGGGACAAACAGAACAGGCATCAAATGCTGTTCCATTCCTTCCCACACTCCTTTTCCTGTTTCTTAGTAGAAAGGAAAAAAGGAGGATTCTTAAAATTTATTTTTGTTTGAAGCATTATAGGATTTTCAAATGGTATAGAAACTATAATACCATGTCAAACAGTAATAAGATACCAAACCACACCCAGTTAAAAAAGTTTAGTCTTGGTCAATTACCTTTGACTTTCCACTTTGTGACATGATCATCTGGCCTTACCACTTATTTAAATGTGAGAAAGTTTTGCACCATTGATGTCATCATTTCCCAGGTCACCAGAGATGATGATGACAGATGCAGTACCCCATGTGCTTCCTGAACATTTTCAGAGTTCAAGAACAGCTATTCATTCACTTTCCCACAACTTGTAATATCATTTCCTACAAAAATTCTGGTACAAAAATTTTTTCTTTGTAAGATGCAAGCATTGTGTTTTGGGAATCAGTAATACCTTATAATTGGAAACTGGTGAACTGGGTGTGCTTGTCATGCCTATAATCCCAGTGGCTCTGGAGGCTGATACATGAGGATCATGAGTTCAAAGACAGCTTCAGGAAAAAGTGAGGTGCAAGTGTGGTGCGCACTGAGACCCTGTCACTAAATAAAATACAAACTAGGGCTAAGAATGTGGCTCAGTGGTCAAGTGCCCTTGAGTTCAACCCCTGGTACCTCCCACAACTGCCAAATAAAAAGACTAATGTTTCCTTTCTGACACGTTACCTTGGGAAGTGGGAATCTTCATTCCAGAGAATCAACTGTGTATAATTTATTAACTTAGACATGTCAATTTGCTTCATAAAAGGATTCACCATCATAGTGCCATAAGGGTTTGAAGGAGACATCAGAAAACTCAATGAGAGATGCTATGGGCATCCAGGGAGTCCAAAATATGATTCCTATGAGTCCCAGCAGCATCCTTGGATCAAATACAATCAATAAACCCTCTCATGATTAAAATGTTTGTTATAGTAAAAAAAAAAACTATTCCTCTTGAGAAACATCACTGGACCACCTGAGGGGTCCTCCAGGACCCCCTGCAAATCACTCAGACCACCCCAACCTCCAGCACTGTAGCTGAAAGCCACTCTGATTCACTAGTACTTATGCCAAGGCAGTTGTACAATATTTTGAAAATCAACCCTGGTTATCATCAAAACTGTTTCTTAAATAAAAAGCTTTCTCCCCCCTCAAATTTTAGACACTTTTCCCTTGAGCTATTTGACGGTATTTTCTACCTAAAAAATACTAGCTGCTAAAAATAAGATCCAGCTCCATGAAATGCATATCTTTACTACAATAGGTTTTCATGAAATTATGTATGCTAAAATTTAATTTAGAATTCATACATAGCCTGTTTAAAGTTCTAAGCTGTGAAACTAAAAATTTTTTTAAACTATTATAGAGATACAGGATTTTCTCATGGATTGTTCAAAACTATATGTTACAACACCATCACTCATTTCTTTGGAACCATGTATTATTAGTCTTTTTACTCATCAAAACTAGAATAATGATTCAACCATAAAAGCTATACAGAGATCATTAGTGACAAAAAATTTCTTTCTATTCCTGGAAATACTTGAGTTAATCAAATTGAACAACAGTTAAGCACTTAGAATGCCCATAAAAAATTATAGAGAAGACCCAAAAAGGTGATGATTTATCCTTCTTCTTGACCTTAAACTGTATTAATTGGTCACAAATGGGTACTACCCAGTCAGTAAGAGCTTGTCACAAGGAAAATAATTAAAATCACCATATACATTTTTGAGGAAAAATATCTGCATTTGAAGACTGAAATAAAAGTCTTAATTTTCAAAAGAAAATGATTATCTATTTGCGAATTTGCAATTCACTAAAGCCATATCACTGCAAATTTATTACCTAGAGTATGTAACAGTGCCATGAAATTTTACTCACCAAACAACAGCATAGAACATAGTCACACAGTCAAAGGCATTTGACAATAAATAATGGTCAATAACAAGAGCCATGCACAAAAGAACTGGTCAAAACAGGAATAGTCAGAGCTTGGAAGACACAGGGAGACACACAGATGCCCAAGAAAGGCTGTATCCATGACCAGAACAAGCAACCACACAGATCACATTGCACTTGGATTTCTGTTTTCAAGTTCAAGATAGGATGGGGTGCTGGGTAAAGCAGATGGTCAACCCCAAGGGAGTCAAAAGTGAAAATCATGTTTTTATCTCCATAAACACAATTTCCAATATGTGTAAGAGTAACAATCCCACAGCAGCTGAGCACACTAAAATACTCCAGTCTAAAGTGTTCTTGCCCCTTCCAACTTCTCCACCATGTGAGCCAGCATCTCCTACAGGGTATGCAAATAGAGGGATTGCTCCAGCCCAAAGCTGTAGAAGGACAGGATATTCTGCAAGGAAAGAGAGGGAGATGTGAATATGTCACCAGTGTCAAGCATCCAGGCCCCATCTACCTTTGTGTCTTCCAGCTGCTTCACAGAAAAATTGAAGATGTTTGCTACCTCTGCACTGTCAGCTGCCAATCACCACAAGTAACTGTCATTACTGCTTGTTTCATATATTATTAAACTCAGGGTAACAATACCTGCCATGGCTGGAGTGTGTATCCTGACACACACTGCATTGCAGCTTTGTCTGTAGTTCCTGTGGTTCCCTATGACAGGGAATATTACTACCACCAGAAAAAGCAGAGAAGTTAGGTCACTTATCCAAAGTCACACAGTCACAAAATATTCAAGCCAGGATTGAAACTTGGATTATTCCATCTCTCACATATTGGTTTCTTCTAACCCACCAAGCATTCTGTTGATTTAAAAAAATAACATTTAAGGCGGTGCAAGTGGGAGGCGGTGACACCTGTGTAATGTGTCTGTGCAGAGATGGGGGCAGCAGAGAAGAGTCTCCAGGGGCCACTGTGCCTCCTTCAGAGAAATAGAAAGCAGCAGGAAAGGCTGGGTGGAATCCGCATTGGCCATGGCCACCAAGGGGGGACCAAGAACCAGGAGGAAGAGCCAAGGTGCAAGAGCAAAGTCTGAAATGGATGTTACAGGAATCATTTAAAGAACTGCACACAACTATGAACATTTCTGAAGCCTTTTCTCAGTAAAGCACATTAAGATGAATGAACCTGCCTTCTTGGATCTTTTGGAGTGTCCTGTGTGTCTAGAATGCCTTGGTTCTTCTGCAAAAGTCTTATCTTGCCAGCACAGGTTTTGCAAAGTTGTTTGTTGGGATCATAGGTTCTCTCAGTAGTCCATACTTGAGTACTCTTGTTGGCTCCCATGATGAACATCCAGATAACATCCTGCTTGTCAGGTTTCTGGATGGCATCAGGCAGAGAGGCCTTGGAAACCTAGCCAGTGTGGGGAGTGGGAACAACTGCACAAATGCATTAAGGTTTCAGAGCAGCACTATGTCTAATTGTACTGCAAAAGATCTAGAGAGCTCCCAGTGTGGATGGCAGCCCCAGGTGCAAGCCTGGAGGCCACAGAGAGGGGTATAACTGTTACCATGTCCTAAAGCATTACATAACTATGAAGGAAAAAAGGCTGGAGACTTTAAACTCAGCAAATGTGACATCATCATGTTTTGAAAACATGTTAACCAAAACTGGCTCCACAGTGTAAGTCAATAGGATCCATGGCTTTTTCCCAACCAACTTAGTGCAGATTATTAAACCATTACCTCCACCCCTACCTCAGTGCAGAGCATTTTATGACTTTGAAGTGAAAGACAAAAAAGCAGAAGATAATGACCGCCTTCCATTTGTTAAGGACCGATGTTCTGACTGTGGTCCAAAGAGAGGATGTAAGCTGTGCTAAAGGAATGTTGGCAGACAAAATAGGAAGATTTCTGATTTCCTACATTGAGTTTAACCTGGCTGCTAAGCAGCTGACAGAATGGGATAAGCCTCCCATGCCAGGAGTTGATGCTGAAACATGTACCTCCGCAGCAGCCCAGAGCAGCATTGCCCCAAAGCAATGGAACACCAAGAACAACACCAAAAATCAGCACTCCTTCACTTCCTTCTCCATGGGAAACAAGTCCTCTCACACATCCCAGAATGCCAGTCCATGGAGATCAGCCCTCCTGTCCTCATCATCTCCAGCAGCCCTCAGCTGCCCCAAGAATCAGAGAACTATCTAGGCTTTCCTTCAGCGTCTCTTCTCAGAATCATGTGAATACAGCTGCATTCATTGTGACCCCATACTTAATTTTTAATAATGGTTGGATTTAACAATGATTTGCAAAATTTATAAAAACTACTCTCATAAATAAATAAATGTGGACTGATTTTAGCAAACCAATGATACCAGGTATCCAGAGAAGTTTAAGTATCTATAATTTTCTTACCAGCCATTCTTAACACTGGAAGAATATTAGCCTTATTTTTAAAAAGAAAGGAAAAATAAAATCAAAGAGACTCTAGGCCATGCCCCAGAATATATAATTTGATTTTCAAGAGAAAGCAGATTTTTGAAGTTATAAAAGGTCAAATTTTTTCTACTACATGGCTGGCTTTCCTTACAGTTTATAGGTAAAGTCTATGGATTTAGATCTGGAGAAAACTTCATATAATGTTCTGCCAGCCATTAAGAAAAAGAGAGTTAGGAAGTGTTCATGGTGCCTTTAAAACACTCATTTTGCCCAAAGGCTACTCCTCTGGCCACAAATTGTAAGTCAACCCTTGAAGTTGAAAATTGAAGACAAAGCTAATTTATAATTAAGGTACCCTCAAAAGGCTAGAAATTTGTTTACCAATTACATCATACCAAGTCCAGAATCCTTTTATCTATCAGATAAATATTGGTTGATGAATGAAAACTAATAAGCCATTAGTTTTCAATATGCTTTCAGGAGAGCCCTAGAAAGGGAACTATGCTGCATTCTTGTAGGAAGTTTCCTTCCATGTATTATTCTCTAATTTAAAGATGGCACTAGCACAAATTTCTTAAATTTTAATTAATGGTCAGCAGCCCATGTCTTGTGCATTGTGTAGGTGCCAGTTTCTGAGGTGTCATATTGTATATATGGAAAGAAAAGCCCTCTGGCTAATAAAAGGAGCTTAAACAAAGGTCAGTAAGAACTATTTTGTTTCATGAATATTTTTGGACATGTAATATAATGAAGAATGATGATTTGACTGAAGATGGATTTTAGAAGGAGCAATATATGAATTAGAAAAAGTCTAATGAAAAATGATAAAGATCTGACTGCTCTGAACCATTGGAGAAATGAATCCTATTTAAACTGAAGATAATACTGTGAACAAGCCAGATTTTGTGTTAATATGAATCTATAATTTCCTTCTCCCATGTACTTGACTTCAACACATTTACAGAACACATCTGCTGTGTCCTTTAACTTTCTGGCTGAGTCTTGACTCCTCAAGGTTCCAGATCTGACATACCTGTAACACCGTGAGGTATGGAGGTCAACCTGAGGATCCTAAGTCCATGAAAATAAAACTCTTATTCACATTCTGCAATTAAACACAAGTCAAAAGGAAGGGATTTATAACATAGTGTAACTACTTTTGAAAAGTCAGGAGACTGTGCTATATGATTTCAATTTTAAACCATCATCTTCCTATGTTTAGGGCTTTAATTTATGGAACAATTAGGCAATCTTTATATTTAACATTAAATACCTTAATATTATAAATAACCTTAGATGAACATTTATGGGGAGTTTCAGTGAAACTTCTGAACAACTTCTCACTTTTATTGTACAGCAATGATTTGTAAAAAATTATATGCTAAGTAATCCTAGAGTACAATTTAGGGACACAAAAAGTACTGTCAAAAAATAGGCAGAGATTATGTTTAATCAATCTTTGCAGACTAAAGTAATAAGTATTAAATTAATCAACACAGCTTAATTGAAGTTCTATGTGAAACATATTTTTTATTAGACTTGTTATTTATAGACGTTTAAATGCTACTACAACTTGAACTCTGGGTTAAATCTACATAATGAACCACTCTTGCAACATAAAAAATAACAAAAACTACTTTAATAGCCCTTTGTTTCCCTGGGCCTCTTCCTCTTGTACAAACTGAAGAAAAAGAGAACTCCCTCCTACCTCCCCAGGGTTATCCACATCGCTGGCAAGATACCATGTTGAAGGCTGCTGAAATAACTCAAGCAAAATCCTGAAAAAAGTAAAGACTTAGCAGTAGCTAAGACTGGAAATGATAAAATAATTTTGTTGTCTTCAAAGATACTGTTTTCAAATCTGTGCTTCTTGTGTTTTTTATTTAAATGTCACCATAATATACAGTCATGTGCCACCTAACATTCTGGTAAACCACAGACCACATATATAATAGCATGTACCACACAGCCCAGCATGCAGAAGGATATAACATGTAAGTTCCAAGATGTATGCTCAATAATGAAATTACCTAAGAAGCTTTTCTCAGAGGTATCCTTGTTAAGTGCATGACTGTATATTTAAGGGTTCACTGGTTACTGGTGGTAAAGATTTACCTGAACATGTCTCCCAAACCCTTTAGCATTCCCTTCTTGGCTTTCATTTTATCTTTGTTTCTTCTCTTTTTCAGTTTTGTTCTTTTTACTATCAGTCTGGTCACCTTTCTCTTGGTTCCCATTCATTTGTCTCTCCAGAGAGTGCAAAGGCTGATCACTGGCTATGGGAATAGATTCTTTCCCTGATTGTGAACTTTATTCTGTGTCTTCTTCCACTGGATAATAAAATAAATAAAGATAAGAAATATGGTGAATCACAGCCACAAAAATAAGTAAGCAAAAATGTTTGAGAACTTTACTTTTCCACATTTTCTACAGAAGAATGGTCCTGCCCTCACCATGGATGGCAACACTGTTTAATGCTGAGTAGAATTAGAAGAAAATATGTGATATGGATGAGTCCCATGCACAGACATCTGCTATGTGAAGAGGTTGCACCAATAGCAAGACTGAAGCAGCTTCCTGGCTGGATAGCTAGATGCTTCTGTGTGCACAATAACATTCTGGTTGCTACACAACATGCATGAGGGGAGGACATCAACCCTCCTTACACAGCACAGACCTCTCAGGGTCTTTGCACTATAGTGGCAAGATGAAAAGAAAGAAAACAAGCAAGTTTCCTTCCTCAAGAGCTTCCTTTCTCCTTGGTTAAGGCAGTGTAGACAAATTCTGGTCCCTCATTAATTCGGTAAACTGTACCACTCACTATAAGCACACCATTATTAGCACAGGATTTCTTTCCTCAGAATTCTAAATAGGACCATTTATGATTTCTGGACACCAAGGAGTGGGCTTTTGGGTTTATAACAGCAAATGATCCTCAAGGGCTCTGTAACATTTCTTTATAATGTTAATGCCAACATCACTAGTAAATGCTAACCAAACATTAATTTTTACTCACTACTCAACAGGTACTCTTCTCTGAGGGCAAGGAATAAGGAAGCATCAGTAAATATTTGTTGAGTAGATTACCATGTAGCAGCTGAAAATATGAGAATCTATCTTTTTTTTGCTCTCTATTTATAAAGAATTACCCTACAAATTTTAAAACCATAATGGTAGAAAGAGATTATTTAGAAATTTAGTATTTTCATTGGAGAAGCAAAAATCAAATGTGAAAACTCTACACAGGATGACTCAGTCCTCAAAGGTGCCATTTTAAAATGACACTTAAAGTGGATTAAATAAATAAAACATTAATACTGGAAGATTTCACTAATCTGAACAAATGTTCTGACCACCAACAACTTTGATCAATTAATGATAGGTAAACAACAATGTAATAAAAATTGATAAGAGTCGCCTCCCAGGTACTGCAAAGTTCTACATAGGGACTGAGCATATTGGGTACATAAATATCATTTTTTATACTAACTTTAGTTGATTATTTTGATTTTGGGAAAGGAAAAAATATGTAGAAAATGAACAGCCAGTGATACAGATGTTAACAGGATCTGCTGTTCTGGCCTCTGTCTTTTAACACAGAATGTTGAGCTCTTGGTAAGGGAAACAGGTTTTCTGAACAACAAATGTAATAATAATAAGATGATGAAGATGAAGACAAGAAGCAACAAGCATGAAAATTGAAAACTTGAGAACCCTTTTTACTAATATCATAGGATGGGAATAATAATCAATATTAAGAAGAACCAAGTGTATGACCATAAATGCAGATAGAGAAGGAAAAAACAGTTGATATTTAATAGGGTACTACAGAAGGGGTTTCAAAATAAGAGAAGAGTTCAAATTCATGACCCCTAAGACACTCTACTGTAAAACAGACTTATTTAATTTTAAAATAATTTCTTAGTACATATGGGTAGAGAGACAAAAAGACTATGATTATTGTTCCATTGTTCACTTTCACTCTGCATTCAAAATTTCTCCCTAATCCAGGCTCTCATATGAATTGGGTAAAAAGCTCCCTATTCCCCTCTTCCAACACAATGGTGCAGGAGAGGAAAAAGGAGGCCACACATTCAGTTTTATGAACCCTTGAATATTTGCTTTTGGTTCCCAAATGATTTTCACATTTAAATGATGGTACACTATGGATGTTTTCTTCCCAGTGGGATAATGTATAATGGCATTGAAGGCTTTCCTTTCAACAGTTAAGACCAAGTGAAATGCTCATAATAATCAAAATGGTAGTTAAAAGTGTAAAAGGCAGGTCTGGGGTTTTGGCTCATCAGTAGGGCAATTTCCTAGCATGTTAGCACCACAAATAAATCAATGAAATAAAGATATTAAAAATATTTTTTTTAAAAAAATGTAAAATGCACAGAGAGGTGCTGAGGCCATGTACATGGGGCTGTGAGAAGATATACTCATGGAGAGTATGTGGTGTAAGCAAGAAAGAGCACCCCTAGGGCTGCGGTTGTGACTCAGTGGTAGAATGCTCCCCTAGCACATACGAGGCCCTGGGTTCGATCCTCAGTACCACATAAAAATAAATAAAGGTATTTTGTCCAACTACAACTAAAAATAAATATTAAAAGAAGAAGAAGCACCCCTGCTGGAGGGATGGTGAGAATGAGTGTGTAGTTACAGAGCAAAGTCAGAGACAGGAGAACCAGTCAGGAAATCCTAACAATAACTTCAGACAGCAAATAATGAGGGTTCAGGCTGGATTAGAAAGAATAAGTAAAATTAGATTTCATGAGAAAAAATTTAAGAATTCTTGGTAATGGAGTGGTTATACAATGAGGTGATAATTCTGACTTTCTTAGCCTGGAAGTGTCAATGAGGCAAATCGTGATCATCCATCTTTATGTGTGCAACACTAAGCATGTAAACATAGTTTCTTCTTTTTCTCTTGTTCTGCCAAGTGTCTTTGCTCACATGAATTATTCCATTAATATTATATATGTAAGGGGCTGGGGTTGTGCCTCTGTGGTAGAGGGCTCACCCAGCACATGCATGGTGCTGGATTTGATCCTCAGCACCACATAAAAATTAAATAAAGGTATTGTGTCCAACTACAACTAAAACAAAACAAACTACAATAACAACAAATACATATATTATATATGTGACCTTCTTGCCACCAACATTGTTACTTGCCATCCTTTCCCACAATAACATCAATAACATATCTCAAAACCATGGTCACAAAAATCATAATCCTTTTACTTCATTCTTCAAAACCTTCTAAAGGAATTTAGAATAAAATGTAAACAATTTACCTTGGACTATGATCCTCTCTCTACATACATCTGAAACTCATTCCTCATTATGATCTTACAGATAGTGTATAAAACACCCTAAGAGAGCTTGGAACTACAGAAATCTAGAGATGGTCC